>NC_136504.1:80418656-80611156 GCF_053919585.1 Euprymna scolopes
TCTCATCAAACACCCGACATTCTCCTTCATTTTTTCAGTCTCAGGTTGTTATTGTTTTATTTTCTTATTTCATTATAATATATATTAAAGCACCCTCTGAGCAGTGCATGAGTGACGAATCGATCGACTGACACTGTTTGCATTCTGTGACAACGGTTTTCATGGCAGCCCTAGTAACCCCATGGTCGATCTGTTTAAAAAAATACAGTGTCTTTCTGTCTTTTTTTTTTCATTTTTCTTAAACTTTTTCTTCTAGGGGATGGGACATCCAACCAGATGTCTGACATTTACCCCTATTTTAGTGAGTCCAACCAAGAGATCTTTTCAGGATTCCAGCCGTCCCTTTCAGTGCAATCGTTTGTATTTTACTTGCACTTGGTTCACCGGGTATGCTTGCTATGTACTTTTTAAAGTTCTTTTTCATAAGCCCAGTTGCTCCTATGATGACTGGTATAATTGAAACGTCTTTTAATTTCCAATTTCGTTTCATATCATACATAAGTCCTTGATACTTTGTTATCTTTTCCCTCTCAACTCTGTTAAGCCCTGTATCATTGGGTACACTGACCTCTATTACGGTCGCTTTTTTGTTTGCTCTGTCCCAAATCACTATATCTGGTTTAACAGCTGCGTTTTCTACATATGTAGCAGTAGGGATTATGTAGTCATAGTGAATAGTGTAGTTGACATTCCCAACTGTTCGTTCGGGTATATGTTCCCAGAATTTTTTACTACACTGAATGTTGAGTTTCTTACATATCTTCCAGTGAAGGTATTTGCAAACTCCGTTATGGCGATCTGTATAATAACCATCTCCAGGTAGGACTTTGCAACCAGAAATCAGGTGGCCCACACTCTCAACCTCAGTGCTACAGAACCTGCATTTATTATTGTTGCTTAGACCACACATCTTTTTGAAGGCGTTTGTCATGAGGCCCTGGTCTTGTGCAGCCAATATCAACCTCTCTTGGTCGTAATGGAGGGATCCTCTTTTGAGCCAGTCCAGGGAACCATCCCTATCAATATATTCTTGGGATAGTTCAGTCGGTAGGTATTTTGCCCGTTTATGGTTGGTCCATTCTTCTGTTTTAACACTATGGAACTGGCTAGTGTATTTTTCCGACTTTTCTGGGCTATGTCAGTTGCAGGCTTGTTTGGGTTCTTAGTATCATTTGTAAGGCAATCTTTTCGAAAATGAGTGGCAAGTTGTGTTATAGATGTTGTACTACTTGCTCGATTCTGATAATGGTCTTTAATTTTCATAAGCTTGGAGTTACAGGAACTTATTATGTACTGACCTATGCTGACGATTGTGGCTCTGTGTTGATGATTGACTTCCGAGAGTCCCATACCTCCTTCTCGCCTGGGTAGGTACAAACGAGGCATGCACTGATTTCGATAAATAACTCGGTACAAGGTTAACATTTTCCTTGTCTTTGTGTCAAGCCAATTTATGTCTTTCTGAGGCCAGTCAATAATGCCAAAACTATATGTTAGTACTGGCATGGCAAGTTGGTTAATTGCCGTAACTTTGTTCTTGTTTGTGATTTCAGTTTTGCAGATTTTTCTTACCCGGTGTAGATATTCTTCGCTTAGTTTCTCTCTCTTTCTTAGTATGATGATAGTTGTGTCTGGTCAAACCTGACTGAGCTCACTGACGCAGTGCAGGGAGATTGTACAGGCTCAGTGTTCCTTTTAATTGCATCAAGCCACTGCTGAGGACTCTCGTCAATCGATCTGCCTTGTTTTGGCTAGACTTAACCACGGATACATCCATCGGCAGCACGGATTTATTTACTAACTTTATTATTTATATTCTTACTTGTAGCTTTGGTTCATACTCTGGCCCTGCCAGAAAGGGTACTGGATATCCATTTATGGACACATGCAGAATCAGGGAACAAGTGGAAATTGGTCGTCTTCCAGAGGATTCCCAAGTTTATTCCTTTAATAATGACATCAAATTCCTTAGGGTTGGGAATCCTTTTCTGGATGTAACTAGCAAGCATCCTCTACTACAGCCTCATCATATACTAACGACACACTTGTAGCAAGAGAGCTTGCATTGACCTATACACTACGGTCTTGGTCATCAATGCACCCGGTCTTCTTATAGCACTCTGGTGAGAACCTCCTTAATCATGGTGTTGAGAGAGGCATCGTTAATATTATCCTCCTACCAAATAGTGACGTCAGATGCTCTCCACTTGATGAGTGCCACAGCAACAAGAAGCCAACCATCCACAATTCGCTCAACTTTTCGGTGCATATGTCCATACTTGCTGTAAATCGGTCTATGTTCTCATTTAACTCCTGATAGTCAAGCACCGATCTTACCTTTTGTTTGTTCAGCTAGGTAACTGCTATTAGTGGGATCAAGCCATTTCGGGGCCTCAATTCCTATTCTGGGTAAGGAACTAACCACCCATTATCAATCCAGACTTATAGCTGCCTTGGTCGATATGCAAGTTTCTTGATGACATCCATTCTTAAAAGGAAGTCAAATCCCTATGGCTTTTTGTTTACCATCAGTACGTTAGTCTTTAAGGGATTCCTGTTGATCACTGTTAAAGTTATACTACAAACACCGTGGCCTAGAAGAAATTTCCTGCCTGCCGTTAGAATTGTGGTACATTTCCGTACTTTGAGTTGGCATAGAAACCCACTTACAACGCATGAGGAGCAGCCAGAATTCACCAATGCTATTCGATCTAGCTATGGATTTTTACCTTTATTACAGGGAGCATTTCTTCTGGTTCCTGTGGGGAGAGAATAGTACTGGCCTCTCTCCTCTTGTCTCATTTTCCTGTACACCTGAATGCAACATGTCCTTGTTGCTGGCATTAATATCAATGTGTCTACAGGAGCGCTCTTTTTGCTTTACTCCCCAGGGCTGTCGGTAGTGTCTGGAAAAATGATTGAGATTTTCACATTTGTGGCACTGTACTGTGACTGTGTCCTGCTTGTCGGGGGTTAAAGGTGGGTCCACAGGCACATGAGGAAGAACTCTGTATCGCCTGACAGTCATAACAACAGACTTGTCCGCTTCTGTAATATAGCGCAGATCTGTTTATGTGAAAGCATGTGGAATGATATGGGCAAAGAAAAAAGACTTTTAAAAAGAGAAAAAGAACGATCATGAGTAAAAGTGGAGCAGAGAAAAAAATAACATTCAAGATCTCGTGAGAACCATGGAGAACATTGTAGCTCATGTGAGTGACCTCACGACTGTAACATGAGGAAATAAATGTCGTTGTTACAAAAACAAGCGAGTTGGAGTTATTTCCTATTCTTTGTCTTGGTCTCCTTTACGACTGAAACTGAACACAATGTGTATTAGTCCACCTCCACCTCTTCTGCTACGAGAGCTCGAGCCCTAGCAAAAATCTATTCCAAGGTCATGTGCTCTATCCTTGAGGAGCCATACAATTGTTGTCTAACCGAACCGATATGAAAGCACAACAGAGTCATCAATCAAGTCGTTCTCTAACAGAACCTTTCAGCTCACACTCTCCACTTCTGTGTGGCAGAACCTGTACTTGTTGTTATTGGCGAGATCACTCATCTTTTTAAAAGCATTGATCCCCAAATCTTGATTTTGGGCAGCCATTATAATTATCGCCTGATCATAGTGATGTGATCCTCTTTTTAGCCAGTTTATAGAGCGTATAGAGAAAATACTTGACATGTTGTTGGTTGGCCCATTCTTCCAGTTTTTTTACAATGGAATATCTTAGTGTATTTTTTGTGACTATTTTGAGTTATTTTCGTAGCAAACTTATTGTCTGATTCTATCTCATTTGTAAGGCAGTATGGACTAAATTTGTAAGGCAGTATGGACTAAATTTTTAAGGCAGTGTAGACTAAATTTTTAAGGCAGTGTAGACTAAATTTTTAAGGCAGTGTAGACTAAATTTTTAAGGCAGTGTAGACTAAATTTTTAAGGCAGTGTAGACTAAATTTTTAAGGCAGTGTAGACTAAATTTGTAAGGCAGTGTGGACTAAATTGATTGGCCAGTTTCGTGATGGAGCTTGCTCTTGTTTTGTGATGTTGATTTACAATTTTGATGTTTGGATTTTTGGGAGCTCATTAGATATGGTCCGTTGCTAACAATAGCGACACGATGCTGATGGTCAGTTTCTGAGAGACCCATACCTCCTGCTCCTCTGAGCAAATACAGCCTAGGCAGACACTGGTGTCTGTATGTTATTCTGTACAGTGTCAACATTTTCCGCGTTTTGGTATCTAGTATGTTTATGCCCATTTGTGGCTAGTACACAATGCGAAAGCTGTTGGTTAATGGCAGTAACCTTGTTTTTGTTTGTAAGCTCTCTTCTAGGATGTCAGTATCTTCATCAAGCTCTGCTTTCCACCTGGACCTTCTTCGTATCAGTTTGGTTCCTTTTATGCTCATTAAATATCACCATTTCATGTGGGCTTATACTAGTGACCGCCAATCGATCGAAAACTGCTTTTTCTAAAGCTTATCAAAATCTATTAAAATCCGTTATTTCTGGACAACTTTTGGTTTTACCAGAAATATAAAACCCAGAAGTTTAATATGCTAAAAGCAGAATAATATAATACTTTTAAAAATTTTTTAACAGAATTTTAAATTTCAATTTTTTCAAAATAAAAACGCGTTTCACCCATTTTCTGTCGAATGTCAACAAAACATAAATATTTTTAAAAGGTTTTCGAATTAAAACAAACATTTTTATGTTTAAATAAAATTTACTTTTTCTTCTTCTTTTTCTTCTTCTTCTTCTTCTTCTACTTCTTCTACTTCTACTTCTTCTTCTTATTATTATTGGCTCACATGGAGCTTTCACACAAGTCAACAAACGATCGGTTTGGAGACCTGTGGTGTTCTCTGGAAGCTGAGTGACAACAAGTCTCTCCATCTCCTTCGATAGCATTTGCAGATAAATCTGCGTAATCGCAGCAACCTCATACCATTGATTTCTCGCTGGTAGTGGCCATTGGTTTATACTGGAATTTGAGTGGCACTAAGCCTCCCCACGATCCCAGTTCTCTTTGCTTAAAAAAAAAAAATTATTTATACAACGAATATGAAAAAAAATATCTATACAATGAATATGAAAAAAATATATATTTATACAACGAATATGAAAAAAAAATATTTATACAACGAATATAAAAAAATATTTATACAACGAATATGAAAAAAAATATTTATACAACGAATATGAAAAAAAAATATTTATACAGCGAATATGAAAAACACAGTTGCACCACTATAAAGTGAACTCTTTACATAAGTAAAGAGTTCACTTTTCGTATCCTTCGGTGAAAATTCTATGTTGATTAGATAATTACCTGATTTTTGGTAGATTTTTGAAGACAGACTGTGTTACGAAAATCAAAAACAGTTAATAAATTTGGGGGGTCACTAGCTTGTCATTTTCATAAAACAAGTTACACCTTTTGCGTTTCTCTGCTACCGACACTATGTGTCGACTAGGACAGCATATTACAATAGGGTAAGGGTTCTTTAAATTTTGTTTCTTTTCCATTGTATTAACCTTCCATGCTTGTCACATTGTCATGATCTTGTGCCTTACAAGCAGCAAGTCAACTAGCATGGCTTTCTAATGTTTTCAGAAATCATTTGAGCAATTTTAGATCCTGTTTTGCCCAATCTACAAATTTCAGAAATCGTTCCACAATTTCTTTACCTCTTGGCGGAATGGTGGATGTCCTGTCCGCTGATTATTTACATAATGAATCTAACTATTGCGCCCAACAGTGCACTCGGAATCCTCATCCAGCTTCAAAGCAATAATGAGCATAATTGTCCATTTCAGTTTTGAACTTTAATATCCATGGGTCACCTAGACTCTTATGGCTCTGGTGTGGTAGAACTGGCTACAATCCCCTCTTGTGGGACTGAGCACAATACTCTATATGAGGTTATAGTAGAGGTGTTACTTACTTCTTTTCCACCGCAGGAAGATGTAACACAAGGTCAGGAAGCTAAAGGGAGCCGTAAAGGAGGAGCACTCTGGCCTATTAGAAATTGTTTGGGTAGCCTCATCAACATTTCCCGTTGGGAGCGCCGTAGGCAATAATTAATAAACTTACTCAACCTAAAAGATGGCAAATAGCAACCTGGGAGGATGGACGTCCTAGAACTACACGTTCATCAGTTGACAGGGAAAAAGCTAATTCAAAAATGGCTGATACTTTGTTGTCTTTAATGCAGCCAGCATAGCAGGAGGTCATAGTAGAGCTTACATATCTTTATAATAATTTTTGATTCGCTTGGACAATTTTTTAACCATCAAATCTTTTATCCTATTCGTTATTGAAACAATAGACAAAGAATGATTGTTAATCTTCAATGTTCCATCAAACATCGAATTGCATTCTTCATTTCCTTTTTTTAATGCTATTCTAGGAAAAAAACTTTGTTCATGGAAGTTTCGTTTAGTTTTAAGTATGTAGAAGGGGAAAGGGCAATGGTTGTAGATAAACGAGCTTTTATTATGAATGTTTTACAGGAAAGAAACTATAGATTGGTGTTCAGTTGAGCATGTATTATGAAAATAACACAAGACTTGCAACTTCCATTCTGTGGGAAAAAGGCTGTAGGGAAGAGAAAAGGACATTCTCTACTAGATTTTGAAGTCGGTTTTGTGTGCTGTCAAGGCAAAAAAGAAAAACAGACTGCCCTGAGAAGCACCTTCCCAAATTGTGGCAACAGTACTTATTTTTAAGAATATTGGACTCTTATACTTGCATCAGTAGAATGATGCAAGCATTTCTCCACCAAACTTGGCAACAGATTTAATGTAAGTTTTCGATTTCAATCTCAGAAGTTTATCACAACTATGGACTTCCTCAAGGAGAGAGTTATTCATTTCAGTTGGGGAAAAGTGAGAACCCAAATATTTGTTGTGAAAGAAGCTTGGTTTTAAAAGTTTAAAAGTAATCAGTGACATTTTTATGTGTTGCACAGTGTGCTCCAGGTTTAACATCATCAACGATCAATTCTTATTCCGAATTGATATCACATAGCTGAGTTATTTACGAATATTAAAAAAAACAAATGACTCAATAATAGATCCTGATGAACTAACAGACTTATGTCCCAAGAATAGATTAGCCATGACTTCCTTATATTAATCACCTTCTTTCTCTGGCAATAATAAAAAAATAAAACTATCTTGCATCATAATTGCATATGATATTTAACGAGATACTAATTATTAACTAGCAAATATATGACTCCCTTTAGTGGCGAAATTTTGCTAGTCTATGATGATAAAGGAAGAACATATAGTACATTTTCTAAAGGAGAAGGCTATGCTTGGGAGAATGTAATCATGTAATCATGACGAAAAAACATATATACTACTTCACAAGAGAAAGATCTACCTGGGATGATGGTCTTTTGACAACTTTACAGATACTCAATATTCCCACCCCACAAAAATGCCTGTGAGGATAGTATCATGATGAAAGAACATATACTACATTGCTCCTAAAAGGGGTGGTAATGTATGGGAGAATAGTCCATTGACAATGTGAAAGATATTGCACTACCTCTCCTCCAAAACAAAATTGGAGGAAGCAGTGTCTGGAAGGATTATGTTAAGACAAATATTAATCTACTCCACCACAAAATTAAGCATTAAAAGTTAGTACATAAGTCTGAAATAGTTTAGTAAACTAATTGAGTATAATACAGAATAGTACACCCATGTAATTAATTGGCAAAGAGCAAAGTGCAGTATCTGTTCTGATGCTACACATAGTCTATTCTGGCCTCGGTCAGTAAATGTGAAGTCCTTCTAGAATGAGACAATTTTAAGTTCTGCTTCCTATCCAGAGTGCCCATTTATGGAACTGGATTTTCCCACATCAAGAACAAAACTTATGTTTTACTTTCCTTATGGGGAGGCAAGTAAATTGGCAAAGCACAATCAATACAAGTTCCGGCTTCTAGAGACAGATAGCAAATCTGCCTCTTCTCTTTAAATGTTATGATGATACCGTCAACTTGGAATTTAGGACGATTCTCTATGCAAACGAATATACTTGATCAGCAAGTGCAATTTTGGAATGATCAATTCATGCAGAACTGAATGCCAAGAAAACTGAGTATTCAATTTCTGATAAAGATGGACAAGAGAACATTCAGGTAGATGACCAGCATCTTCCCAGGATGAATCGTTTCAAATATTCTTGTTTGTTTATCAGCAGCAACGGCAGTATCCTCGCCGATATTACAAATTAAATCAATGCAGGATGGCTGAAATGACGTATTGTCCCTGGAGTCCCCTAAGATCGATTCGTCCAAGAGTAAATTCTTAACTCTGCTGCATGGGATAGAAGCATATGAAAAATGATGGTTTTGTATATAACTAGCAAGACGCCTGTTATTGCCTCGTCGTAAAACATGCATAAATATATTTTAATTCATGCAGATTTCTTATTATAGAGTCAATTCTCTATTGCTTATAATTCAATATAATGACAAATGGAAACAACAGGTTAAAAATTAAGTAACTTTGAGCTGTAAATGTTTAATTTTGCACTATTTCAAAAATAACAGCAAGAGTAATGTTTTATACGACTGTCAAGGTCAACCATTTTGTTTTCAATATTTATCCCGTAGCTGGTTAAAAACCAAAAATGGAAAGTATGCTACAGGTCCAAATACCCTATATATCAACTTTCAACTCTGTTGACCAAATATTCAGAGAGGAATTTGACAGAGACTTTTCGCGCGTACACACACAGACAAACACACACCAAAAAGGTAATTTATATATATAAATATATATATATATATATATATATATATATATATATTAGATGCATGCACCTGGTGTTACCCAGTCACAACATATCACAAGGTAGAGAGATTAGTCACATACTATTTAAAATACATCGAATAACTTAAATTGTTACGAAAAGTGATCACCTGTTTGATTTAGGGAAACATAAAACACATCCATCTTAGTCTATGAAAATCAAACGCGAAGTAACTCTTATTGCTTAAAGGAGAAATTACTTTCTAGCTTTAATAAATAAGCTACTTCCGGTTTTAAATGTAACTGTTGTCAGCTAATAATAATTGAAAATAAATTAAATTAAATAAAATTAAAAATAAATAACTTTAAATAATATTTCTAAATAGAACAAGTAAAGCTATTCTATTACAATAAAGAAAATAATAACATCGAACTAATTATTAAAATAAATTTTCTTTAATGTAATATGCAAATGAACTTACTCATTGAATGTAGATTTCTTTTAAATAAATAGTATATATAGAAAACATGCTGGAATACACGTATATATATAAGTCTGTTGTTAGCATGAAAATTAATTTGTGAAACAGTGTGATTTTTGCACATATTAATTGAATTGTGAATAAGCAGGCATTAATATTATTATACTGATGAAAGCAAACAAGCAAGGATGCCCACACGGCTTTATAATTATTCAGATGTAGATATATATAAAAATATTTCTGTGTGCTAGAACGTTTTCAATTTAAATTCTATGCAATTATGCAAAATATAGAAACTATGCATAAATAGAATTCAGCATAATAATGAAATGAAATCAGTCAGCTAATAATAAACCATAAAAAGAATAAGTAATTAATTAACGCTAGATTTTCAAAAGATTATGCAAATTAGTTAACCTTCATGTAGTCGCTCGCATATCCATGACTGAGTATATTAAGAAGTTTGTTTTAATAATTTTTAAATAGAAAAAGTAAGATCTGACCTTCGGGCTGAGATCCGAGTGTAGTATCTGTTCTGATGCTACACTATAAGTTAATTTGTCCTTAGCCAATGAAAGGGAAAATCCTTCTATACTAAGGTAATTTTTGTTTTTGCCTACTTCCAGAATGCCCCTTTTTTGGGAGCCGGTTTTCTCCAACATTAAAAACGAGCTTGTATCACATTTTGCTTTTGTGGGGAAGCAAATAAATACCAATAGAAAAAGTAGGCTTTTCGTATCAATGTCAGAGCAAGAAAAACTCAGCTTTATAGGTATATATATATATAGTAATTTATAAAATATATATGGCGATTTTTTTTATAAATTACTAACTAGCTCTACCTATGTATTGAGCACTTTTGAAGTAAATACTTAAAGTTTATGCATAAATCTATACTTTCGTATATTAATTTTATGTGAGTAAATTAAGTAGGTATATATATATATATATATATATATATATATATATATATATATATATATATAGATAGATAGATATACTAAATATAAAAACAAATATTCTCTTTCAATAGATAAATAAAATATGGAGTAATGGCAAGTATGGAGGTAATTCCTACTCTCTATATCCCTCAAATTTGAAACTCATAAGCGAATGTAGTTGAATAACATGCCTAAGATAGCTGTTACAACATATTAAAGATGTGGCAAGGCGATTAAAGTCTGCCTGTTGAAGGTTGTAGAAAAGTTAAAAATCACTTTTCATATGAAATCGAATATACGATCGATTTTCCTGGGACATTAATTATCCGCCGAATTTATCACGTCTCTGTTCACAAATATACAAATCTTCAGCATTTTTGCAGAATTCCTAAGGATGTATTCGATATCGCCGTTATCAGCGTTTGTGTGATTTATATTTACAAATTTAAGAAATTATTACAAATGTCCTGCAAACGTTGGTAAGCCGTTTGTCTCGCACTAAATCGGGTTGTCTAGGTTTCAAAGTACGTAAAAACCTTCACAACACACAACGTTTAAGAAAGTAAATATATATAAATAATAAGCAATAATAAATATGGATGAACATTTTACTGTTGTTTCATGGCTCATCCACTTTTGAACGTTTTTATACATTTGAATACAAATTCAAACTGTTTGAAAACATTTAAAAGTTGATATTCTTTTGTGGATTTTTTTATCAACGTTTACCTAAAATCTGGCTTCACTAATCTCTGAATTCATGGCGTTCATTTGAAAACTGTGTGTTCACTCCAGATTAAAAAGGTTCTATTTGCACGAAAACACAATTTGTTCATAAATAGACAAAGTTACTTCTTTACAAACTTTTAACTTGACTCATAACTAGCAGGGCAACCTGGTGTTTCCCTCGAAGTGCGTCTGCATGTGTGTGTGTGGGGGGGGAGGAGGAGTGATTAACTTGTGTTCCGAAGAAAATGAATATTTTACTATAAGCAATTTAAAATTTTAAATCATCATCATCATCATCATCATCTTTCGGTGAACATTCATTTCAGTTAATACATGCTGGCATGCATTGGCTGGTTTTAAGAAACTGACTTCCAAGTTAAGGCATTTCTGAATCGGTCGTTATTTATCCCTCTTTTTCTCAAGTTTATTTTTTCACTTTCTTGTATGCTTTTCTAGGCCTTTCTCTGTGAATTGTACCTGCTACGTTAACTGTTTTATGTCCACCAACCCAAGAACTCTTATCCATTCTTTTAACATGGCGAGTAGTAATGGCAGAAGTTCCCTAAACTTACTCCATTCAATCCTTACTGTTGAAATCACACTAGCACCTGCTACTCCCTGTGTTTCAATGGAATCATTAAGATAACAAAACTTTTTAACAAGACTTCAATATTCTGATAAACTTTGTCCACATCTGAGTTCTCATAATCTCCATAGTCCTACACGTTTTTTTTTTTGCATAAGCTGGTTAAATCATTCGTTGACATCTATGGTGATGACATGACCATCTATGGCAACACATCAAAGGCCGTAAATGAAAATTCTCTCTGATTCTCTCTCCTCTGATCTTAAGCATGTGGTACAGTAGAGGAAGAGATGGCTGGTTACTTTTAATGCATCTAAAACCAAGCTCCTATCTTTACATCATCAAAGCTTTGATCTCCATCTGGCATCAATTGAAATGGATAGCTCTCGTCTAGGGGAGGCTTCATGTTTTGATAAGCTTCTGGGCTTGACCTTTACTCCTGATCTGAAGTGGAACACATACATCAAGTCAGTTGCCAAGGTCACTGGAAAAATGGTAGGATCCTTCTACTGCTCCAGAAAATATCTCACTACTGATGCAATTCTTTATAAAAGCCAAGTACGCCCAAGGATGGAGTACTGCTTCCACATGTGGGCAGGAGCTGTTAAAAACAGCCTATCCTGCCTTCACAGAGTACAAAATAGGCTTCATAGCTTAGTGAGGGATGCCCTTTTCTCTTCCCTGCAACCTCTCTCCCACAGGAGAGACGTTGTGAGCCTGTCTTTGTTGTATTGTTACTTCCATGGCAAGTGCTCGTCTGAGCTCCAATTTCTAGTCGCCAATCTTTAACGATAAACACCCGTCTACCTGAAACCACTGTCAAAAATTTTCCCCACTTTTTATCTGTGCCAAAACCAAAACGTAGATTCAATGAACAAAGCTTCTTTCTTAGAAGTGCACGCCTGTGGAACTCTCTTCTGTTTACCTGTTTCCCACCTGACTACAACTTGGATGTCTTCAAGTCCAACATAAACAAATTCCTGATGAACCGCCTCCTTAAGTAAGACAATTTATCAAATCCCCAATACTAACGATTACTACGATACTATTCCATTGATTACTGTACACGCAATTACCCTTATTCCCGAGTGGCTTCCAGGCCTTGATAAGTGATGGCTTCCATGTAAAAAAAAATCATCTCTCAACTTACCAATAATTTAACCGCATGTCTTATGTCAAGAATGCTTAAAAGTATCACAAACGATCGAACTGCGATCCCTCCCTTCAAATCAAATCAAAATTAAATCAAATCACATCAAATTTATAAGCAAAAAATATGAAAAATAACAGAGTGCATTAAGCAATGCAAAAAAGATGATGTGTACATCTGTATACCATCTGAATGTTTGTCCAATGCGACTTTACTCCTTTATAGAATAGACATCATCACTACATCTGGCAGGTTATTTCACGATTTAGTCACAAAGAGAATGCAGGTTTTTATCTAATGAAACGAAAGCACACCTTGTGATGACCACAATTTAGCACTGGGGTGAAAAATGCATTGCAAAGCAATTTAAATTTCAAATATTGTAGACAGTGACCTTCTCATTATTTCTTCTTTGCCCTCCCCCCTTCCTTTATATTTCCTTCTCTCTCATTTACCCCCTTTTTCTGTCCTACCTGTCTCCTCCCTTTATCACCTACTTTTTTTTTTCACCTACTCTCTCGCTCTCTGGAAGATACTGTATTCAATGACCAAAATTGCATTTTTCATGTTAAACTAAATAAGCATACGTTTTTCACCGAAAAATGTTGTACTTATTTATTTAGAAAGTATTTTTTTTTGTACATTTAAAAACAATATATTTTTATCGATTTTAAAAGTAAAAAACACACAAATCTATTTGGAGGATATGCGGGTCCAATGTTCCATGCGTCTGCTACATTCTACATTATTTTGTTTGAATTTTTTTAATTTCTTGTCATACACAGGGTCAGACAGTCCTGGGGAGGAAGGATACATCGCAAGTTTTGGGCATTGAAAGAAACGCTTTGGAATGTGTTAGCCTGCTGTGTTGTTGCCTAGCCGGAAAGAGAAAGAGTGCAATTGGCACTCCCTTTTATCAACTGCTGTTATGTATTCAGTTCGCCTGAGAGATGGATTCTGATTGGACAAGCCCAAAAAGAAGTTAAATGCTTTCAACAATCAGTGCCAGCTTAGAAATTAAGCACATAATCCAAATTGTAATGGTGGTTGTCATTGCTGCTGCTTGTAGCAATATCGGTACATCCTCAGGACAGCGTAAATTGGACTACGTGTCTCCAAGGGGATCCTGAATTTGACATGGCTATATTAAACATTATATCAGATGAATGGTCGTCTTTATTGATGTTAGTGAAAGTTTTTTGTGTTCGTATCATCTCAATTTAAATTACATTTATTTCTTCTCTCGTTCTTCTTTTCAAATCTTTAACAATTCGAGAATAACTTTTGGTGAACCATTAAAGAAATTATACATCTGGGAAACAATTAAAGAAATTATACACCCGGGAAACAATTAAAGAAATCATAAATTCGGGAAACCATTAAAGAAATCGTACATCCAGGAAACCATTAAAGAAATCATAAATCCTGGAAACCATTAAAGAAATCATACATCCAGGAACCATTAAAGAAATCATACATCCGAGAAACCATTAAAGAAATCATACACCCAAGACACCATTAAATAAAGCATACATACGGGAAACAATTAAAGAAATCATAAATTCGGGAAACCACCAAAGAAATCATACATCCAAGAAGCCATTAAAGAAATCATACATCCAGGAAACCATAAAAAATCATATATACATGAAAACATTAAAGAAATAATACATCCAGGAAACCATTAAATAAACAATACATCCGGGAAACCATTAAAGAAATCATACATCCCAGAAACAATTAAAGAAATCATAAATTCGGGAAACCATTAAAGAAATCGTACATCCAGGAAACCATTAAAAAATCATAAATCCGAGAAACCATTAAAGAAATCATAAATCCGAGAAACCATTAAAGAAATCATACATCCAGAAAGCCATTAAAGAAATCATACATCCAGGAAACCATTAAAGAATCATACATCCAGGAAACCATTAAAGAAATCATACATCCGAGAAACCATTAAAGAACTCATCCATCAAGGAAACCATTAACAAAACTCATACATCCAGGAATCCAGGAAACCATTAAAGATATGATATATCTAGGAAACGATTAAATAAATCATTCATCCGGGAAACCATTAAAGAAATCATACATTCGGGAAATCATTAAAGTAATCATACACCCAGGAAACAATTAAAGAAATCATACCTCCCGGAAAGCATTAAAGAACTCATACATCCAGAAAACCATTAAAGAAGTCATACATCCGGGAAACAATTAAAGAAATCATACATCCGGGAAACCATTAAAGAAATCATACATTAAGGAAACCATTAAGGGAATAGTACATGCAGAAAACGATTAAAGAAATCATACATCCGGGAAACATTTCATGTTCATTAAAATAAACTCGTCTCAGAGAACCAGAAGTCAAAAAGAGCAGACAATCTTGACGATAACTGAGTTCTCCAACTGTGCAGATTGTAATGATATGAGACAAGTTTATTTTAATTAACATGAAATGTTTCCATCTGATTAATCCTACTTTCAGATAATGTGAAAGCCCCGCCTCGACCCATGTTAAGAATGGCTTTGGTTTTCACTTAACTGCGTGTAATTATACCACTCTAAATGGACAGCAGAACCGGAAGTCAAAAATAGCAGACCATTTTGACTATACCGTAGAACTCTATTTACATGCTGATTTCATTTAATGACATACAATCTCTATATATTCAGTTTCCAAGTCTTATTTACTCATTCGCTCTCATTCCGAACTCAACTCTCACTGCAGCTCATCCATTCGCTCTCACCCTGACCTCATCTCTCACTCGCAATCCCTAACCTCGTCTCATCCATTTACTTTCTCATCCTGATGTTTACTCATCGTCTATTATCCTCCCTTCATCCTCTCACCTTAACCTGGTCACCCTTTCTTCTTTTTTGCATCCTCTCTCTAACAGACGTGATGTTGGTAGTCTCAGTTTTTTGCAAGAACTTCAGGATTGCGAAACTCCCTTTCTGTTGATTGTTTTCTTCCTCTCAATAACCTTGTCAAAAATAACACTAAGGTCAATTGTCTTTATAATTATCACATTTCGTTCTTGTTAACTCCTCATCAAGTGACATTATATTTTGCCTGGAGCGAGATCCATAAAACAAACCATTCATTTGTACATTCATTCTTGTTTGAAAATCGTTATCCCCATTTTCACTACGTTTCGGCCAAAACGTCAAAACTCATCAATTATGTCAAAACGTCAAAACTCATCAACTGAATGCAAAAAAAAAAAATGAATGCACAAATTATTAAAACTCATATCAAAGGACTCCCCAAATCCCCAAAATAAACAAAAAATCCACCCACTATCTCACAAGGACCTCGTAACTCACTCATTCCTCCAGTATCGTTTCATCAACTCAACCATTCTCTACCTTGGCCTACCATCTCTCTCCTCCTCCTTGTCTCGTTTCCATAGTTTTTGCATAACTTCTTTCCGTGTGCATTTGTGTCAAAATAGTACCTAATTAAAAGACAAGTATTGCTTATCACAAGAATAGTAGTTGACGGGCAAAAATCAGAAGCTCACAGTATAAATGCTGGAGTCCCTCAGGGGTCCATCCTGGGCCCAACTCTTTTCCTGGTCTACATTAATGATCTTCCAAATCACATCCTTACTTCATTCGTAGACATTTTTGCTGATGACACTACCATCTATGGTAGCACATCTAAGACAGTAAACAACCAAGTTCTCTCCGATTCTCTCTCCTCTGAACTTGATCACATTGTACAATGGGGAAAGGAGTGACTGGTTACTTTTAATGCATCTAAAACCAAGCTTCTATCTTTACATCATCAACGTTCTGATCCCCATCTGGCATCAATTAAAATGAATGGCTCTCATCTTGGGGAGGCCTCAAGTTTTGACAGGCTTCCGGGCTTGAACTTTACTCCTGATCTTAAATGGAATACATACATCAAATCTGTTGCCAAGGCCGCTGGAAAAATGGTCGGATCCTTCTATCGATCCAGTAGATATCTCACTACTGATGCAATTCTCTATCTATATAAGAGCCAGATACGTCCAAGGATGGAATACTGTTGCCACATATGGGCAGGAGCTGCTAGAAAAGACTTGTCCTGCCTTGATAGGGTTCAAAATAGACTTTGTGGCCTGGTGGGAGATTTCCTTTTCTCTTCGCTGCAACCTCTATCTCAACGAAGAGATGTTGCGAGTTTGTCTCTGCTTTATCGTTATTTTCATGGAAAGTGTTCGACTGAGCTTCAATCTATGGTCCCCCCTCGCCAAACTTTCACAAGAAACACTAGACTAGCTGAAAACATTATCAATAATTTTCCCCACTCTTTATCTGTGCCTAAACCTAAACATAGATTCCATGATCAAAGCTTCTTTCTTAGAACTGCATGCCTGTGGAATTGTCTTCCGTTTTCCTGCTTTCCAGCTTTCTATAATATGGTTGTCTTCAAGTCCAACGTGAACAAGTTTCTGATGAGCCATTCCACTTAAGTTAACAAATTTACCGAACTTCCATTACTATCGATTACTATACTCTACACTCTTTAACCCTTATCCTTGAGTGGCCTATCGGCCTTGATAAGTGGTGAAGCCTATGTAATGTATTTAATTGTTTCCCAGATGTATAATTTCTTTAATGGTTCACCAAAGGTTATTCTCGAATTGTTAAAGATTTGAAAAGAAGAACGAGAGAAGAAATAAATGTAATTTAACTTGAGATGATACGAACACAAAAAACTTTCACTAACATCAAAAAAAAAAAAAGAAAAAAAAGATGTACAATGAAGCTGTAATGTTCGATTTGTAATCAAAATTCCCACAACTACTTCAGCTAGTGTATTATGTGTAAGTTGCTTTCTTATTTTGAAAATACAGTGAAAAGCTAAAAAAAGTAAAACAATCAGATTTTAAAATGTATGGAAAAGCAGAAGGGAAACAAAAAAAAGCGAAAAATATATCAGAAGGATGTAAGAAAAAAAAATTCTGTTCTATAAAATGCTGAATTTGAAGGAAATGTACATTTAAGTGTGACATCACTCGGAGGAGTTTTCACTGCCTTCAGCAGAGCGTGAAAGATTGCACAATTTCTAAAGACCATTAAATCAATGAATGGAGTTGGAGTGAAGAGATATTAAAGCGAACACACGAAACAATGCAAAGAGTAAATTTTTAACGAGTTGAACTATGTGTGTGTATAAAGTGAAATACAGATACAAACACACACACACACACACACACACACACGCACATATATATATATATATATATATATATATATATATATATATATATATATATATATACTAACATGGCTGCCCGGCGTTGCCCGGGTGTTTGAAGGTGTATGTTGAGCAAAAAAAAAAAAAGAATGGTAGTAAGAAGGCAGGCTCGAACCCGTACCACAAAGGAGGAAAAGAACGGGAAGAAAACGTGACGTCTTTGCTGTTACGACCACCGCTAAACCGGAAGTGAGGGTGGTTTTAATTAAGGCTAGACAATCGAAAGGAGATGATGACTTTCGAAAATATCGGCGAAAAAAAGCGACCCCCCCTGTAGAAAAGTGCCCAGTTGAAGGTGAAGATGTTAATGTTTTAAGCCAATTTTTCGATATCTGTCGTCTGAAATGTCGAACTTCAAAACGATACTGATCTTGCGAAAATTCATTGCCTCTTTCGAAAGTCGAAGGCAGACATGCAAACATACATACATATAAACATTTATGTATTGGTAACTCAAATTTTCGACCCAAACCGATTAAAAATCTTGCCTTATCTCTGAATATCCTTAATGTAAAATGTCAAATTTTTAGACAAGAAATTATCTGAGAAATTTGGTAGAGACCGAAGCGATCAATTTTTTTTTTAACTTTGACCCCTATTATGACCCCTTAACATTTATTGTTTTGGGCTCAAAGTTAGATCCATGTCTAAGGAACCTATATCTAAAATTTCAAGTATTTATACCCAAAATTGGCGGAGGAGTTTGGTAGATTTCTCAAAGGTCAAATGGTTGAATTTTTACCCCTGAACAGCCAAATTCCTGGCCGAAAACCGATTACAAAGATTTTCCCAAATCTCAATACCCTGTATATCAAATTTCAAGTCTGTAGACAGAAAATTTACAGAGATATTATGTAGGGAAATCTACACAGACAGTCAGACACGCAGACATACACTTTCTCTTATATATATGCTAGCATTTCACCGGCCGGGTGTTTGGATGTGTGTGTTGAGCAAAAAAAAAAAAAAAACAACAACAAAAAAAAAAACTGACTTTCAAAAATATCGGCGAAAAAAGCGATCCTTCCTCTAGAAAAGTGCCAAGTTAAAGGTGATATATTAATATTTTTAGTCAATTTTTCGATATTTGTCATCTAAAAGATCGAACTTCTGATTTTGTAAAAATCCGTCGCCTCTGACGAAAGTTTTAGGCAGACATGCAAACATACCTACATACTGACATTTATATATTGGTAACTAAAAATTTTCGTCCCAAACCGATGAAAAAGCTTGCCCTATCTCTGAATAACCTTTATGTAAAATTTAAAAAGTTTAGACTAGAAATTGTCCGAGTAATTTGGAAGAGACCGCAGACGTCAATTTCTTTTTTAAATTTGACCCCTATTATAACCCCTTAACATTTATTTTTTTTACGGTCCAATCAAGTTATTAAGTTAGATTCATGTTCAAGTGTTTATACCCAAAATTGTCGAATGAGTTTGGTAGAGTTCTCAAAGGTCAAATCGTCGAACTTTGACCCCTAAACAGGCAAATTTCTGGCCGAAAACGGATCACAAGGATTTTCCCAAATCTCAATACCCTGTATATCAAATTTTGATCCAGTAGACTGAAGATTGACAAAGTTATTGCGTTAGAAAATGTACACACACACACACACACACACACACAGACACACACACACACAGACACGTTCGCTTTTATATACATACTAGCATGGGTGGCCGGCCTTGCCCGGGTGTTTGAAGGTGTATGCTGAGCAAAATTAAAAAAAAAAAAAAAAAAAAAACGGTACATTTTTTAAACTTTCACCCCAATTATGATCCCTTAACATTTATTGTTTGGAGCTCAAATCAAGTTATTAAGTAAGATCCATGTTCAAGGAACCTATATCTAAAATTTCAAGTGTTTAGACCCCAAATTGTCGAAGGAGTTTGGTAGAGTTCTTAAGATCAAATCGTTGAACTTTGACTCCTTAACAGCCATATTTCTGGCCGAAAACTGATCACATAGATTTTCCCAAATCTCAGTACCCTGTATATCAAATTTCGAGTCTGTAGACTTAAAATTGACATAGGGAAATGTAGACAGACAGACACGTTTACTTTTATATATATATATATATATATATATATATATATATATATAATATTATTATTATTATTTTACTAGCAGGACCTGTGAAAATTCCACAGAGGACTCTTTCATATGTAATATATTGATGTTGGCATTCTGTGGATGTTTAGCGTGAATCGAGATATTATTGTAGCTTTTTTTGTTAAAATTACAAAAGTAGTTATCTAAGCTAGCAGGGACGTCCGGTATAGCCGGTCGTAAAATATGCTTAAATATGATATTTTAATTTGTGCAGATTTCGTATATATCATTATACAGTCAATTTTCTATCGATTCTTATACATAATAAAGTTGTGATTTCGAAAATAAAAAAGCATATCCATATGCCTTGGGTGCATAAACTTGAATTGAAACCGACACCAAAACTTATGATGAAATATATATATATATATATATATATATATATATATATATATATATATATATATATATGTTGTAACATATGGTTGGGAATTAAGTAACAAATAGAGGTAGGGGTATGAAAGAAAACTTGCGATAAAAGCAAATATGGTTTATCTTTGTAACACGTTGCCAAAAGGGGGAGGGTATAAGGGAATTTACGGGAAAGCAAACCCCAGTATTTTATCGCACATGTGACATGGATTAAAATAAAACAAATGGATGGACACAAGAATGAACACAATAAAAATGCGAGAAAATAACGAAATAACAAATACTTTTCCAAATAATACAAAAATATGTTTATTGAAGATAAAAAGGAAGAGTTTAACGAAAGAAAAAGAAATTTATTCAAAGTTATGGAATCTGAAGTATATCTACGCATATTGAAATGAGCGAAAGTCTTTGGTGGGGGAATCAAAGTTTTTACACTTACAGGTCTCTTTTGTTTCTCTTTTTTCTTTTTGTTTCTTTTGCTTGTATGTTTCATAACTCGTCAACGACGCAGTTAATCCTAGATATTTCTTTTGGTAGGGAAAAAGTTCAAAGAGCAAATTCACACTTTCTCCTTTCCTATCGTCCGCGTTTTATACATTTGTCTCTTTCATGAGGGATAAGAGGTCATATAATCAGCGTTCGCATATCCACATTTCTTTCACATGAGGAGAAGAAATCGTCATCTCTTTCATGTGGGGAAAAGCAGTCGCATTGTCTCGCATGAGGAGAAGGTCGCGTCATCCACGTTTCGCTTATCTATATCTCTTTTTCGCACGAGAGGAAGAAGTCACCCCCTCCTCTCACGAGGAGAGAGACTTCTTAGCAGGTCGGCGACCAAACCGAAAAAAGAGCGACTTCCGCTAGTGTCCACTTAAAAAGGTGGGGAGGGAAAGCACGATCATTCTGGTCCCCTCCTTCCTCTCTGCTTCACAATCAGGTCTAAAAATAGACTTGACGAAATCTCTAGCCGATAAAATCTCTGCAAGTTTTAAAGGAAGGATAGATTAGCAGATTTTTGCTCTGTTCAAAACAACTATTGTTTTAGCCTTTCTTTTGGAAATCATGTTTATTTTGCCTCGGCGACAAAATATAAAAACAAAAATCGATATATCTCGTCAGCCTAAAATTAAATATTTAAATTTTTATTTAAATACATTATCCAATTTAAATATTAGGTCACAATATATATATATATATATATATATATATATATATATATATATATATATATATATATATATATATATATATATATATATATATAACGAGTTCCTTTAGCTATAATCGAAACCGAAACTTAAACGTATGAAGAATTTTTGGTAAAATTATTTATTACAAGGAATAGAAGTTCATCTAACTTATAGTTCTATGGGTCATTAGCCGGTTAAAATAGTTTGTAAGAGGTCAAAATGGTGTAAAAAGGTGTAAAAAAGGGGTCAAAAAGGGGTAAAAATAGAAAAGTCGCTATACATAGTGTACATTCATCTTTTCATCGTTTATTTTTAATCAGTTCATATGTGTGTCACATTCGTGCAGTTCTAACATCATCAGCTTGAATGCTACAATTTTGCTTTCAGTTTCGATTCTTGCTGATGGCATCCAAAATACTTTTTTTTTACTTTTGAAATCACGACTCTATAATAATACTAGCTGTTGCTGTGGCTCAAATTGGCGCAATGGAAAAAGCTCCAAAATGAGAAAAAGCATGTTTCTTATGGGTTTAATTTTCCATTTCTTATTGGTACACAGTTTTTGTTGTTCCATTTTCTTAGCTGATATAGAGATTTTCTGGTTTGCTGACTCTTGAATACGTAATATAAATTGTCCATGTGAAAAACAGTCAGTGTGTAACTGTAAGCCCCACATTTGTAAAGATTGTTCCCTGTGCTTTGTTGATGGTTATTGCAAACGACAATAAAATTGGAAAGTGCAATTTCCCAAAGTGTAATGGTGTATCCGGTGGAATCATAGAAATGCATGGAATGAAGATATATTCATCTGTTAAATTGTTGTTTCTATGATATTGTTTGTTAATTTTTTTTACTGAAAGTCATGTGCCATTGCAAAGCTTGGATTGGTTTATATTCCACAACATGATAATTAGTACGCCAAATTTCAGTTGCAATACATGCGGTGGCATCCCTGGCAAATATAGCTGTTGGATAATTAACCACTTTATCTGCTTTCACAACAGTGTCGATGGATTTGTATTTGACTACCTCACTTGGAATTTTACATTGAATAATAGCGTTAAGTTCATGGACATCTTTGTATTGACCTGCAAGAATAGCTCGTTTACTCAGTCAAGTGGAATTCTTATAATTTGAATATCTGCAAAAACCTTTTAAACTAACTTTTCTTTTGATGAAATAAAATTACAGAAGTTAAAAGTCAAAGAATTTTGCCCTTATCTCTGATCAGCTGGCACTTTTTCGTACTCAATTTCCCACAAGTAATGCAAATATTTTTGTGTGGATCGAACAGTCTGCAACTGGATATGCATATTTTGAGTTAAGTTTAATGTCTTCACATGGAATAAAAATAAAGTAGAGTATTTGAGGCAAGCATGTATTTCATCTGCTGGTGTTGATTGAAGAATAACAGGTAACATTTGTCTGAAATCTCCTGCAAGCAATATTACTGCATTCCCAAATGGTCTGATATTGCCATGCAAATCTTGCAAGGATCGACCAAGAGCCTCAAGTGATTTTTTGCGTACCATTGGGCATTTATCCTAAACAAAAAGTTTGCATTTCTGTAATATTTTCCCCATATTGGATGTTTTGGAGATGTCGAACATGAGATTTTTGAAAAATTGAATGTTTTAAAGTAGAATAAATAATTCTTCTACTTGACAGCAAGCTGAAAGCAAAACTGTAGCATTCAAGCTGATGACGTCAGAACTGCACGAATGTGACACGCATATGAACTGATTAAAAATAAACGATGAAAAGATGAATGTACACTATGTATAGCGACTTTTCTATTTTGACCCCTTTTTGACCTCTTGCAAACTATTTTAACCGGCTAATGACCCATGGAACAATGGCCCATAAAAATCTAATCATTTGCGGCCCCTAGTGCCGCTCAGTGATATTTAATTTAGGAAGAGATAGAGTTTGACAATATGGAGACAGACAGACAGGCAGATATAGTGAGTTTTATAAGTTAGATGAACTTCTATTCCTTGTAATAAATAATTTTACCAAGAATTCTTCATACGTTTAAGTTTCGGTTTCGATTATAGCTGAAGGAACTAAAATTATATATATATATATATATATATATATATATATATATATATATATATATATATATATATATATATATTTATTGTGACCTAATATTTAAATTGGATTATGTATTTAAATAAAAATTTAAATATTTAATTTTAGGCTGACGAGATATATCGATTTTTGTTTTTATATTTTGTCGCCAAGGCAAAATAAACATGATTTCCAAAAGACAGGCTAAAACAATAGTTGTTTTGAACAGAGCAAAAGTCTACTAATCTATCCTTCCTTAAAAACTTGCAGAGATTTTATCGGCTAAAGATTTTGTTAAGTCTATTTTTAGACCTGATTGTGAAGCAGAGAGGAAGGAGGGGACCAGAATGATCGTGCTTTCCCTCCCCACCTTTTTAAGTGGACACTAGCGGAAGTCGCTCTTTTTTCGGTTTGGTCGCCGACCTGCTAAGAAGTCTCTCTCCTCGTGAGAGGAGGGGGTGACTTCTTCCTCCCTTGCGAAAAATTTCTCCAATTCAAATTATGCAGAAGCACAAAAAAAAATTCTCCAATTCAAATTATGTAGAAACACACAAAAAAATTTCTTCAATTCAAATTATGTAGAAACACACAAAAAAAAATTCTTCAATTCAAATTATGTAGAAACACACAAAAAATTTCTCCAATTCAAATTATGTAGAAACACAAAAAAAAATTTCTCCAATTCAAATTATGTAGAAACACAAAAAAATTTTCTCCAATTCAAATTATGTAGAAACACACAAAAAATTTCTTCGATTCAAATTATGTAGAAACACAAACAAAAATTTCTCCAATTCAAATTATGTAGAAACACACAACAAATTTTTTCAATTCAAATTATGTAGAAACACAAAAAAATTTCTTCAATTCAAATTATGTAGAAACACAAAAAAATTTCTTCAATTCAAATTATGTAGAAACACACAAAAAAATTTTTCAATTCAAATTATGTAGAAACACAAAAAAAATTCTTCAATTCAAATTATGTAGAAACACAAAAAAAATTTCTTCAATTCAAATTATGTAAAAACACAAAAAAATTGCTTCAATTAAAAAAAAATCAACACACATTGCCTTCGTTCTTTAATTTCTTTTTTTTTTTTTTTTAGAAAATAACACAATCCAATGTATATTACAATTGAAACTTAATATTAATTACAAAACAATTATTATCTATGCTCCTTTATGCTTGTATCCTTTAGATACAATATCGTTCTTTTATGTAAGGAAAATTCAGCTTTCTCAAAAGTGCTACACTGCATTAGAGCAAACATAAAAATTGACACGGTTTAAGGTTTTCTCCTTTAATCACCGAGGATTGAAAACATGAAGTGTAGTTAGAGCAGATACTACACTTTTTAACTTACCAAAACTAAATGTGTTGTAGCGTTCAAATAATAAACTCACGTTCTTTCATGAATTTAAAAAGTCAAAATCCGCTTACTATTTCCAGTGTGAACAAATTACAAACAATTTCATTTACACATTTATTAAAATAAAATAAAAACAATATTCAATGGTAATTCTAACATTTATACCTTATAATATCCACATATTTATGACTATAAAATATTGCTGATTACACTGTAATTATGCGCCTTATCATTATTACCTTCATTTTTTAATATGGAGAAAGTATAGCTGCCAAAATTGGACACTATCGATTGGGACACAAAAATATTGCCTCAATTTAGAATTTTTACTTTTATGATGGAGGAGAGAAAATATGAAATATAGTGTCATAACAGATACTACACTTTCAATTAATTGTTTACCCAAGAAACAGAACTTCATTTCAGAAGAAGGCCATACAAATAGTGGGGAATGGGATGTTGTTGGTTATAACCTCACAGACTTACTCCAGAAGCCATCCTACGTAAAATATCTGTGTTGACATTTTCATTTTTATTTAAATAAAACAAATCAGAAAATGGATTCCATTGTCAGTATTTTAGTGTTCAAATTTATATGCAAAGAAAACAATTTTTTTTAACACATCTCAAGTTTCATGTTTTTTCTAAATGGTAGGTTGCGAGTTGCATTTCGGTGAAAAGAGAAAAGGATCTGGAACAAAGATTTGAAGGAGGACATGAACACAAAGAGAAGTATATTTTATTTTGGGACAGGAAAAAGAAACGCGGAGTAAAAAGGGGTTATGGGATTACAATGTAAAAGGGAGGTAATCATAAAAGGGTCCATAATAAGAGTTATCGTACTTACTTTCAACACTCTCAGCATATTATTTTTTTTCTTTACAAAAACAAAGATATGTGAGAGCAGATTAGTATCAGTTTAGGGTCCGAATAGAAAATTTTTAAACTTGTACAGCTTCGCACGGGTTGGAGATTTTGTAATTATGTCAGCGATCATGTCTGCTGTGGGACAGAAAAGTAATTGTATTTTGTTATTATTCAGAACTTCACTGATGAAATAGTATAATATAATGTCGATGTGTTTACATCTCTGCCGATGATTAGAAAACACTATAGCGCTTTGAGTGTCTCCAAATATTTTGATGGGGACGTGTTCTCGGTGTGGATCCATCTCCTTGAATAGTTGCACAAGGTATAGCTCGTCTTGGATGACTTTTGCCAGCGCTACGTACTCAGCCTCGCACGTGGATTGAGTCACCGTACGTCGCCTTTTTGACTTCCAGAAAATAGGTGGCCCATCCTGGGTTAGGCTAAAGCAATATCCGGATGTACTGCGTCTGTCTCGTTGATCAGATGCCCAATCGGTGTCACTGTATATGATTAGATGGATTGGGTAATTTGTTTTCACATAGTGCAGTTGGTGTAGCGTTGTACCTTTTACGTATCTCAGTACATGTTTAGTTGCCACCCAATGCTTTTCTCATGGCTTGGAAAATATTGCGACAATTTCCCGACAATATAGCAAAGGTCTGGTCGGGTGCAGATCATCAGGTAAATAAGGCTCCAGACGACCTCACGGTATTTCCTGGGATCAACCATGCCATCCTCTTTCGGTGGCAAGTGTGGCGCCACTATTGTTTTTAATAAAATATACAAATACCAGGAGAGTCGTCAGTGAACGAGATGGCGTATTTGTTCCCTTTTAAATCTGTTGGTTCTATGAGGTCGGGTAGGCCTGAATGTACTAAATGCAGAATATTTTTCGCTCTTATGTCGGGAGATTTATTTCTTGGATGCAGACGTTGCAGTTTTTGTTGTTTGCCATCTTATTTTTTATTTTCATCCCTTCGACCGCATCGGGTAATTTTGTTATGCCGTCGTAATTGCAATGGTCGCGTATTTTATGCCACGTGTGGATATCATGACAATGTATGACAACTGTCTTCTGCATTTCCTTCTTCCATAGTTTTTAGGTAATATAGTCTATTGCGCACGTGTATTTTGAATGTCATTCCATTTTTATGTTTTAGTATATTCCCGTCTTGTTCGACAATAACTGGGTCACAGTTTTCACAGAAAATATGTCCTGTGGATATGAAGATATAAGTAGTGCCCCTTTTAAGGTAGTCGTAATGGAGTTTCCGTTAGTGTCTTAAATGAAGATTTCAGCGTCTCCTTTTTTTAAGGCTAAGCCACTGGTTTTAGTTCTGTCTATCAACTCCATGTAGTGGTTCTCAGAACAGAAATGTTGGATCGAAATTCTTAAATTTCTTCGCGAAGTGGACCCTGCGTCGACTAGTAGGTTCGCATGCGATATTAAGTTCCGGGTATAGTAGTGTCCTCCTATGCGAAGGAGTTTTCTTCGGTGTTAGCTACCTTTTTCATTGTATCTTTTCGCTTATAACGGCAAAACTCCCTTTTATGGGTGTTACTTTTACAGTAACTACACAACTGTTTTCGCTGTTTGTGTTTGTTGTTGGGACATTCTTTCGATAAATATCTTTTTCCGCCGCATCTAGAGCACGATATTTCACGTTCGTCATGGTGGTGACGGCTCTCCATCGTATTCTCTGAAAAAACAAACCAAAAAAAAAAAAAAAAAACGATGTCAATTTCATCACTTCGTCACTGGTCGACTGGATTTTATGTTTCAATGTTTCGTCGAAACCATGGAGTTCTGTTTTAAATTCCAAGAATGTTATTTCTTTGTTGCTGTGTGTCACATAAATCGAAAAAGGGTTGTAGCAGCTTGGTAGTCCTTTTAATATCATGGCGATAATTAGGGCATCGTCAACTGCTTGTCCGGCATTTCTCAGAGCTGTCAAAATTGTTTCCGTTCTTATCACGTATTCTATGACGCTTTCGTCTCCTTTCTTTTTGAGAGACGTGAGTTGGATCTACAAGGAGATTATCCTTGGTTTTCCTTTGCTTGCGTAGTGTTTGCGTAATATTTTGAGAGCTTTTCTCCCATTATCTGCAGCTTCTCTCATTATTAAGGATAAACTTTTGTCGTCCAGAAACTGTACGTTCGGCGTAAGCATCTTCATTTCTCTCAATGTTGCTTCCGTCTCTGTATACCTAAAATAGCGTCCTTTAGGCCGTAAGTGTATACCTAAAATAGCGTCCTTTGGGCCGAGCGTGCGTAAATGACATAAAAATTTTGTCTCCCAAATTTCGTATTTGGTTTCATCTCCATCAAATAAAAGTCATCAGCTTCCATTATATCTCCTGGGCACATAACGTGCTGTGAGTTACATTTCAGTGAAAAGAGAAAAGGAACAAAGATTTGAAGGAGGACACGAACACGTGTGTGACGGGTATAAAGAGAAGTATATTTTATTTGGGGACAAGAAGAGGAAGCGAGGAGTAAAAAGGGATTATGGGATTACAACGTAAAAGGGAGGTAATCATAAAAGGGTCCATATCGTACTTACTTTCAACATGGTAATCTATTATTTCTTCCTGTTATTTCTGAAAGCACTTTTTTACATTTCTCTGGGCAACGCCAGGATACTGGTGCTACTAGTTATGTATAAAATATAATGGTGACGGATATTTCTATCCTGATTATAGCAAGAAAAGGCATACGATCGTGAGCCTCTAACGTGTGAGCTTTAGGGAGTGTGAAGCAATTTCTCCCTTGCCACTATTTCTCCCTTGCCACTATTTCTCCCTTGCCACTATTTCTCCCTTGCCACTATTTCTCCCGTCCACTGTAAATCGAAATGTTAGTACTGATTATATTTCCACCTTTGGACTAAAAAATATAACCTGGCTATGACATGAAATTACATCTGGTGGCAAACATATAACCTGGCTATGACATGAAATTACATCTGGTGGCAAACATATAACCTGGCTATGACATGAAATTACATCTGGTGGCAAACATATAACCTGGCTGTGACATGAAATTACATCTGGTGGCAAACATATAACCTGGCTATGACATGAAATTACATCTGGTGGCAAACATATAACCTGGCTATGACATGAAATTACATCTGGTGGCAAACATATAACCTGGCTATGACATGAAATTACATCTGGTGGCAAACATATAACCTGGCTATGACATGAAATTACATCTGGTGGCAAACATATAACCTGGCTATGACATGAAATTACATCTGGTGGCAAACATATAACCTGGCTATGACATGAAATTACATCTGGTGGCAAACATATAACCTGGCTATGACATGAAATTACATCTGGTGGCAAACATATAACCTGGCTATGACATGAAATTACATCTGGTGGCAAACATATAACCTGGCTGTGACATGAAATTACATCTGGTGGCAAACATATAACCTGGCTATGACATGAAATTACATCTGGTGGCAAACATATAACCTGGCTATGACATGAAATTACATCTGGTGGCAAACATATAACCTGGCTGTGACATGAAATTACATCTGGTGGCAAACATATAACCTGGCTATGACATGAAATTACATCTGGTGGCAAACATATAACCTGGCTATGACATGAAATTACATCTGGTGGCAAACATATAACCTGGCTGTGACATGAAATTACATCTGGTGGCAAACATATAACCTGGCTATGACATGAAATTACATCTGGTGGCAAACATATAACCTGGCTATGACATGAAATTACATCTGGTGGCAAACATATAACCTGGCTATGACATGAAATTACATCTGGTGGCAAACATATAACCTGGCTATGACATGAAATTACATCTGGTGGCAAACATATAACCTGGCTATGACATGAAATTACATCTGGTGGCAAACATATAACCTGGCTATGACATGAAATTACATCTGGTGGCAAACATATAACCTGGCTGTGACATGAAATTACATCTGGTGGCAAACATATAACCTGGCTATGACATGAAATTACATCTGGTGGCAAACATATAACCTGGCTATGACATGAAATTACATCTGGTGGCAAACATATAACCTGGCTATGACATGAAATTACATCTGGTGGCAAACATATAACCTGGCTATGACATGAAATTACATCTGGTGGTAAACATAGATTTACACCATGAAACTATATTAAACAAATATAGTGTCAAATCTTTACAAATTAATATGAAACAATTTCAACATAAAATAGCCTATCGCAGATGTGAGTGTAAGACTTGATAGGATCACGATTTGTTTATATGAATATATGGACAATGGCATGGCATGATCCATGGCAAATATTTCACAGAGATGTCGGCCATCTTCTTTTTCTCTCATATTGTCACATTTCGGATTAGGAAGAATATTCCCAGAACAAAATCTTTGATTTCATTCTTTCTAAGGAAAGGGAAACAATAGGTATAGACCATGATATTTGTTATCCGCATTTTTATAAACAGAAACCTCATTGAAATGCTGTAAAAAATAAAAATAAAACACATAAGTATTCGTTTTTTTTAAGGTTTTGTAATTCTAACTCTGTACGTTTATTCTTCAATAAAAATGCATAAAATATAATTTAAACAAAATAGTTAAAATATAAATTTACAATTTTTCATTTCATGATAATTTTGCTGCAATTTACACAGTAGCTTTGTAGCCCATAAGTGTTTATTATCAGTATTTACAATTGCAGTATTTTAATGTCGCTCTATTGAGACTAAAATATACTTTACACTACTATTTTGCCATAGCTAAGAAAAGGAAAAATAATCATACCTTTCTCAGCAAGTTAAGCGATAGAGACCTTGCACCTATTTGAATTTTTAAATTTGCATTCCCAAAGTCAAACAGGTGATTATTAAAATTTGTGGTGATTTGGAATATTAACCTGCTTGACATCTTAAGGATATGTTCAATTTTGTGCAATTCTGATCAAAACTTTTAAAATCCTCAAGTAGTCATCGTCGTCGTCGTCGTCGTCATCATCATCATCATCAGGTTAACGTCCCTTTTACATAATGACATGTGTTGGGCAGATTTTAGAAATTGACTTTGAAACTATCTTATCTCTTTCTTCCTAGTCCATCCTTTTCACTTCTTCCCCCACATTCTTCTTGGCCTACCCCTGCCAAATGACCATGTTACTTCAACTGTTCTACATCTACTAACCTAAAATCATTATCCGTTCTTTCAATGTTGCCATACAAACAAGTTTCCTATTAATCTTTCTATGCTTTCCAGATTGCATCTTCCTCTCACATCATCACATTTAAAACTCTCACATCATCACATTTAAAACTCTCACATCATCACATTTAAAACTCTCACATAATCACATTTAAAACTCTCACATCATCACATTTAAAACTCTCACATCATCACATTTAAAACTCTCTTTAAGACGCACATTATACATCCATTGTATTATCCTAGTATCCATTTTCTCCATGCCATGCATGTTTTCAACTCTTACTGATCAGGTTTCATTTCCATACAAAAGTACACTTCTATTGGTCAAGAGTGTAACACTCTGCTGGTTAAAAATAAGGTAAAATTACAACCCGTAATTGTCGTATGACTAAATAAAAATGATTATTTTGAACGTACGGTTGTTACATGGGAAAAAGCTGTTCCTTTTCCACGTAAATAAGAAGAATATTAGATAAGTGAAAATGAGATTAGGATAAGCCTAGAATCGAACCCTGCAGGCAAAGTTAAGAAACCTGAATATTAAATATGTCAGTAAAAGAATGAACAATGCAAATTAAATTATATTGTTTAAAATAGGTTAGATTATAACTGAGGATTCTTTTGTTGTCAAAAGTGTGTTTGGACGAACATATGTAAAGCCACGTGAAATTGGTCACGTTTGAAAAACACACTTCTGACGTCATAGACAAAGGTCATTTCTCCATATTATGGGTTCGAATTTTAGTCAGTCAAGAAGTCAGTCAGGAAGAGAGCCAGTCAGTTGCTCAGTTGATCCCTCGGAAATGAAGGGAGAACAGTTAGACTATGTAGATATAAGTGAATTCCTGACGTTCATCGACCGGCCGATCAGATGAATAAAGAAGCCATCATTATGTTGTAACTGTTGTCTTGTGTCATCCTTCATCACGAACGAAAGGTAATTGTGTTTATCATCTTGTAATGAACATTGTGTAACCCTTCGGAGATTATGTATCTCCTCTCCTCTGTGTTAAGAACTGAGCATCATATCACCCTCTCCTCTAATATGTGTTAAAAAGAACAATTCCCTCAAGAATTGGCACAGTCGTCATCATGATGTAAAATATATATAAGTGTCATTATCATTCTGTCTTTTAAGAACTGTTAATACGAAATCTCCAAAAGAAATATAAGAACTGTATAAATGTCTCCCTCATCATCGTTTATATACAATGTCCCCGTCATCTCTTTAATATGTACGCCTATTTTTGGAAGCAGGAATACAAAAAAGTATTCTATATATTCTGTAATTGACAGTTTAAAGACGTTAAAATTATTTAGATCAGCTTGCCATGTCTTTGAAACCATGTTCATAAAAATGAATTATTTAACTATCAACACATAATAACATCTAACTTTTTATTAATTAAACTTAACAAAAAATCGAACAATAAGTAACTTTTACCAAAGGCAATAAAAGTGACTTTTACCAAAGGCAATAAAAGTGACTTTTACCAAAAGCAATAAAAGTGACTTTTACCAAAGGCAATAATAGTGACTTTTACGAAAGGCAATAAAAGTGATATCTAACTGGTTGGTTAACAAAAATTGATTAAATTAAAACCATTATCATTCTAATATCTGTCTTTTAATAACTGTTAATACGAAGTCTCCAAAAGAAATATAAGAACTGGATAAATGTCTCCCTCATCATCGTTTATATAAGTCCCCAAGAAACATAAAAACTTGTATATATCTCCCAGTCCGTAGTAATATAAAACCTAAAAGAACGGTAATATATATAAATGTTTTCTCTCCCTCATCATCGTTATATATGTGCCCAATATGAACTCCGCGTCATCTCTTAAATATGGAACGCCTGCAATCCAACACCGTTGAAACTTTCTATATTCAAATTTAATCATCGTCAGTTCAAGGTAACCTAGCTTGTGACATTTTACTGTTTGCGTTGCTACATTAAAATGGTTCAAATATGGCGCAGTTGAGATGACCCGCCGCGGGACAAAGAAGAAATATATCTTTAGCTAAAAAAATCACACATACATAAAAAACACACATTTGTTATACTATAAATACAGAGTTTTCACAGCAATACACAATTCACCAATCAAATTATGATATTTAGAACTCTCACTGCTTTGCTGAATAATAAAAATTGAATAATGAAAATAATATACAGTAATAATAAAGAAAACAATAATGGCAAATGTTTCCTGCACTTATTTCAAGTGTTTATTATTAGTAGTGTTACAGGTAATTATTCATGCCAAATCTTATATAATGGCTGTTATGTAATTTTAAAGCTTATACGTGACTAACAGACAGAAAGAAACGATAATTTATATTAGGTTGGTGTATAAATAATGTCGTTTTTTGACGTTCAACTTTAAGTAAAAAAAAACGACATTATGTTTGCACTAGCCTAATAATAAGAACATTTAAGAAGTACCTATTTACAATGCCTCCCCACGGGACAGAGTTAGACACCAGGGTCGAGAAAAGGTACAAAAATAAAAAAAAAAATGTCTCAGTCGTGAAGGACTGTTCCCCCACCAGAAGAGAACAAGAAATAGAAGTGCAGCATCTGAAAAACAGATACTACACTTTGATCTTGGCCAAAAATGCCAAAAAACAGTAAAGACATGCAGAATGACCTTGAAATCGTTAATAACATTTACAATCCTTTTTGCATAGAGTGAAGTTTATTTCTATCAAATGTTGAGTTAGTTTATAGAAAGGATTGTGAATTTTATTAAGAATTCCGTAGGTGGCATTTTTTAGGGTCAGTCTGTATCTCTTATGCTCCAAACTCTGTAGAACGGAATGTGTAATTATTTATTGTCCACTGTAAAAGCCATAATCGTCTATAAAAAATAAATATTTTTGTTTTAAGCCACGCAGATGACTTTTCTGCTAAAAGAAAAATATGGACAGATGGAATATGCAAAGAAACATTGAAAAAATACAAAATCTTCCTGAAAGTAAAGAAAGAAATAATAGAAACTTTTAAAAAATGGCTTCTGTCAGGAAGATATATCGCGCTTGAACAGCATTCCTGAACTTCTGTTACCTTTGAAATAATTTTCATGTCTCAAGAAACCCTTGCATAAACATTGGATAAACATTAGGATATATTTCTGATTTTATCATTTTAATGTATTGTCTACTGAAGAATGATAAACGTGGATCTTGTGTGACTGTGACGTTACAGGCGAGAAGTAAAGCCAGAGATGCCCTATTTTCTGACTTAAAACCAAGCTGATATGCTAAGTGATAGCAGCCAGGCTTTGGTAAAGTTTCGGTATGGGCTAGCATTGCACATGGGTAGAATTAAGTTGTGAAGAATGAAATAATTACATCTGAGAGCAATTGATCAAAGAAGATTAACACTTATAAACAAAAATTGCCTTGTATATTGAGCTATATAAAATATTTTTTTTATTCTGAAAATCATAAAAAAGACTTTTGTCTTTTCTTCAAAATGGTTATCTCGTTTTGTTCATCATGATTGTGAATTAGCCCCCTTGATTTTTCAACTATTCTAACTTGATTGGCCAAGGCAATTCACCTTGCCTAATCAACAGACACCTAATTTTGGCAAGTTGGATGTAAGAATTCTCTTTTGAATCCAGTCAAGGAATTTTCTCTTTTTTATTTGAATGCGTCTTAATTGAATACAAACAATTCAGTGGACTATGAAAGAATGCTAAAAAGAACATATTTTATTAATAGTTGGACTTACAAGGTGCCTTCAATCAGTTTCCAAACTTTTTTCTACAGGTATTTAAAATTACCGTAGACTCCTGAAAATTCAATATGTTATTGCTATGCATCTTATGAGATGACTGATTAATTTTTATGAGTTTAGGTTAAAATGAACAGCTACAGCAAGAATTGGAATACACTCTACTAAAGCCTGATTGTCACAGCTGGTGAATTTCAAAAATGCAATCTGGACATGAGAACGATATACAATGAAATTCTATTTTAATTTTCGAAAAATGCCACAGAAACATGGAATGACCATCTTCTATATATATATAAATGCCACAGAAACATGGAATGACCATCTTCTATATATATAAAAATGCCACAGAAACATGGAATGACCATCTTCTATATATATAAAAATGCCACAGAAACATGGAATGACCATCTTCTATATATATAAAAATGCCACAGAAACATGGAATGACCATCTTCTATATATATAAAAATGCCACAGAAACATGGAATGACCATCTTCTATATATATAAAAATGCCACAGAAACATGGAATGACCATCTTCTATATATATAAAAATGCCACAGAAACATGGAATGACCATCTTCTATATATATAAAAATGCCACAGAAACATGGAATGACCATCTTCTATATATATAAAAATGCCACAGAAACATGGAATGACCATCTTCTATATATATAAAAATGCCACAGAAACATGGAATGACCATCTTCTATATATATAAACATGCCACAGAAACATGGAATGACCATCTTCTATATATATAAAAATGCCACAGAAACATGGAATGACCATCTTCTATATATATAAAAATGCCACAGAAACATGGAATGACCATCTTCTATATATATAAAAATGCCACAGAAACATGGAATGACTATCTTCTATATATATAAAAATGCCACAGAAACATGGAATGACCATCTTCTATATATATAGAAGGCAAAATGTGTGTGACGATTTCGTTCATGTCTCGCAAAGGCTTTTCTCGCACACGCTCCCGGGGGGGGGTTACTATTGCTTTGAACTGTTTATATACCCCCTATATAATAATATCGCATCTAGATTTATTTACATCGACTTTTACAAAATTATTGCTGTTTTGGCTTCTCGCGTGTTGATTGGGCTTTTTCGTATAAAAAGCGAAACTAATTCAAAGTTAACAATGTTCTCGGCATTGCGCTGGGAAACGTCCAGAAGCAATCAGCTTTGATCAATGTGGGACAAAGTCTTCTCATATCAGACAATTGCTAATCAATCTGGAAAATGGGGAGCTGGTTTCCCCTCCCCAACATCTGTTGGGGAAAAAACTTTGGTTAATTTAACTGCGTGACCTCAATTTGACCTCAGTAATTAGGTCAAATAGAAGCAGCAGAGTTAACTTTTATTGTTGCCACCTGTCAATAGTTAAATAAATAAATTTAAACGTTAATGGTTAACGTCGTACGTCTTTTTTTCACACTTTCATTTCCAACTTTGCTTCAAGGGTTCGGGTTCGATCCTCATACTCACCTACCAAAACATTTTTATTATTATTTTACCCCCCTCCCCCCCGGGAGTTTTGATTTACCTCATAACACTCGGAAATCGCCAGGTACCCCCCCCCCGCTAGTCTTGCATAAATCGAGCATTATTTTTGAGTAACAAAAGAAATTAAAGGAAGGCAGGGAGTCTGTGAGGGATGATGAGACTTATGGAAGTAAGGAAGTCAGAACACCAGAGTTGATTGGCTAAATAAAGAAATTTATTGCTAAATAAAGAAATTTATTGATAAATAAAGAAATTTATTGATAAAGCTTGACGTTTGTCTATAGAGACAATAAATGCACAGTTTGATGTTAGTGTGGGAATTGTACACACAATTATTTGTTAGGAAATGAAAATACAGAAGATCTGTGTGAAGTTTGTCACAAGGGTGCTCAGAGAAGATCAGGAAGATATATGTTGTCATGACAATAGGAAGATGGTTGAGCTGATCAATTCAGATCCCACAGCTCTTGATTCTCTGGTCACCTACAATGAAAGCTAGATCTACTGCTATGACTAAGAAATCAGAGACACAGTTCTCAGTGGAAGCATGCTGACTCTCCCAGACCCAAAAAGGCTTGACAGAGCAAATCCACCCAGACATTTATGATAATCCCTTTTTCTGACAGCATGGGCATGATCTACACGCACTGGATTTCCACTGGACAGTCAACAAGGAATATTGTGTTGAGGTTATAAGGTAGTTCAGAAAGAGATTCCGTCAGAAGAGGCCAGCACTCTTCAAATCGGATTAGTGGCATTTCCACCAGGACAATACACCAGTCCACCACTTCATCATTGTCACAGAATATTTGACCAAGATGAGCACCAAGAGGGTCCCTTACTCTCCCTATAGTCCAGACCTTGCTCCCTATGACTTTTGAATATTCCCTAAGCTCAAGGAAAATCTTAGAGACAGTCGTTATGAGACAATTAAGGAGGTTAAAGTTGCTGTGACGAAGGGTCACACAAGAGGACTTCCATGAGGCTTTGCAAAAATTGTTAGAAAAGTACAAGTGCATTGCAGCTGGAGGAGATTACTTCGAAGAGGACTAGCGTATACTATCAATAAAAGTGCCCGTACGGAAAAAGTCTGGAAACTTATTGAAGGTACCTAGTACGAGCTGCAAAAAATTAGTTTGCAAAGGCTTTTCCACATTATTATTATTTTTTAATAATATTGATACATGTATTATCCTTTCTTTTAGCATTTTCTTTGCAATGGAACGGTTCTCTTTCAAAAACACTTTAGGACGCTACATCTGTACGAAGCTAGAAGAAAGCAATAAATTTTAGTGAATTTCATTCTATGCACTAAAAAGAAGTGCAAAGAAAAGAAAGTGAGCTGGACGAATGGAGAAAGAAAGAGAGTAACCCATACAAGTTGGTATGTTTTTCATGTTGTCTCATCTGATATATCTATTTACTAATCTACCACACTTTATGCACTAATATTGCATGAAAAAGTATTAACGCACAACCCTCTCTCTCATCTTTGGATAAAATAGCAATACGTTCAATTAATAGTTTCAAATAAATATTGCATTTTGGTATTAAATTATTGAAAAGTGTTTTACAAAAGAAAAAAAGAAAGGAAATTATTGCTAATTACCAGGCTAAGAGTATGGCTATTAAAAAAAAGAAGATTACTTTCAAACGCCAATACTAGTAAGTTCTGAAGACTCTGAGGTCCGTTGCTCATCCGCAGTCTAATAGCATTAAACAGAATAGATAATCTGACATTACGACAGGATGCTAGTGTGTCGCCAGTTACGCCTGATACCTATGTGTAAAGTGTGTCTTAAAGACAAGCTTAGATTAAATGATCCCAGAGGAAGATTAAATTTGTATACGATGTGTGCTGAGCAGGAAACCTCGATGTTGAATGACAATGTTGAAAGAATAGATGAGAGTTCTTGGGTTAGTAGATGCAGAACAGTTGATGTAGCAGGGTTATCCAAGCAAAACAGGGGGAGTGATGAAGATAGAGTTAAAAGAAAGATAAATGCCTAACCAGCGATAGATTAGTTTGGAAGTCAATTTCTAAAAGTCAGCCAACATATGGCAGCATGTAATATGGATGTGAACCCGAATAAGAAAGAAATGAAAATGAAAGAAGAGGAAAGAGAAAGTTAAAGGCTCGGAGGAAGAAAGAGAGTAGCTTAGAATAGCTAATGTTTTTCAAGTCTGCCATATTTACTAATATATCACAAGTGAACAACTGATCAAAATGTAGTCCATACATGAAAGATCAAATTAAATTCACAGCCACCCCCAACCCACCAGCACAAATTATATGACCAGAACAATGACAGGACGCTAGTTTATCACCATTTATGGCTGCTACTTCTAATAAACAAAATCAAACAAGTATAAAAATCGACTAAATATAAGCATCAAGAACAAACTGATTGCCAGGATCAAACTGGTGTTCAAATGTTTCACGAAAGGCATTGTGAAGTTAGTATGGTTCTTTAATAAAATGAAAAAGTATTAACCCTAACCTCCTCCCTCCGATCTATGAGTAAAATAGTAATGCCTTAAACAAATAGATATTTGCTACAATTGTCTAACCCTAAACCTAACCCCAAGAACCTTCATACAAAATTCGTATGGAAGAAAAAATATTTTGAAATGGAGAGAAAAAATGGTTTACTTAGCAGAAATATGTCGACAGTTGATTCAGAAATTGATGTTTCTGTTTGATAACAGATATGAGATTTAAGATTTCTGGTCGTAAGTTACTATATTTAGTAGTTAGAGTTTTTTGACACAGTTTGTACCTAGAGAAGATGCACAGGAGAGTGCGGGAGGCAGTCAAAATTCGGCAAAGATTAAGCGGAATGTGACATGAGCTGACGATTTGAGTAACAACGATGGCCACAACAAACAAATTACCTCAGATCTTAGTTGATATACATGAACTATACTAAGATCTGGACGACAACGTTTAATACACTTAGAACAAAACTGGTTTACATACAATGTATCTGAGTTTGTGCTTTCTCTTGTGAGTCTGTGTTGTTCTGTGTGTTTAATACTTGTAACCAGTGCTTGTTCCCCTGGCAATCGTCAGTAGGAATAGACGACACTGCCATAACAGAAGATGAAGAAAAAAGAACATAAGCGTTGAGATCGACGATCGTTGAGGAGAGTGGCACATGGTCTTATGATGGCACCCACCTGCCCAACACACAGAACACTTGTTTAACACCATGAAATTGTTGTTGGAATCATATTTGCTCTTTGAATGATTTTCCACTTACAGCAAAGTACTCTGCAAATAAGTTCATCCAAAAGTTTAACAATTCGTTCTTTCTCCTGAAATTTTTATTTCAATATCTAATTGGTTTCTATGGAAATTTCCTGGTCTTTTTCTTTTCGGAAAAGACAGCTTAAGTGTTATAAGTCTGCAAATGGATTTTTAATCCAAACTTGGAATCTTCTATTTTTAGAAATATTCTGTCAATGTAATAGAAATATCGGATTGTTGTTGAAAACTGAAATCTTTTGTCTTCAGAATTCAATACTAAAACATTCTTATGTCTAAAACTAAAGGAAAATATCAAGACAGCAGTTGTTTTAAAGTTGTTTACACTGCAATACTAGAGCATGTCAATAAAGTCAATCATTATACACAAAATAAAAAATACTAGAGCATGTCAATAAAGTCAATCATTATACACAAAATAAAAAAATACTAGAGCATGTCAATAAAGTCAATCATTATACACAAAATAAAAAATACTAGAGCATGTCAATAAAGTCAATCATTATACATAAAATAAAAAAATACTAGAGCATGTCAATAAAGTCAATCATTATACACAAAATAAAAAATACTAGAGCATGTCAATAAAGTCAATCATTATACACAAAATAAAAAATACTAGAGCATGTCAATAAAGTCAATCATTATACACAAAATAAAAAATACTAGAGCATGTCAATAAAGTCAATCATTATACACAAAATAAAAAAGAAAAAAACAAAATTAAAAAAAGAAGAAGAAAACGTGCACAGACATGCACCGATGCATGTGCACACCCACAAATGCAATAACTGTTGTAGTTTTGCAGGCCGTCAATAATCAAGACAAACACATTTGTATAATTAACAAAAAAGTCTATTAACAAAAGCATGTTATAGGTTCTGAGACCGTAACTGTCATAAATCGCTATCCAATAACATGTATTCATAACTTCCGGGTACGTCGATTATTCCTGAAATAGATTTATCAGCTTACTTCATAACAATAACAAATGCAACAAGTATTATGAAACCGATCGTTTTGTATAAAGAAAGTTAGTTCCTCCATGCGTGTGTGAGTGTGAAAGTTATCTCCCTAAACTCAACAATGAGTGAGCGTGAGAGGTTGCTTCCTCTGGACTATCAGCATTTGTATAAAACCCACTTCTTATGCTCACCAACATATGTGCCTGACATTTTGCTATGGAAATCGCTCCAGACAAAGCATGAAACCACTGAATACAAGGAGCTAAAACTACTACTTCAAGGTCAAGTCAAAAACTAGCTAACGATATGTCTTAGATGAATAAATTCCAACAGAAACTTTTCTCCCTTTTTCAGAAACATCGTGTATAGAATGTAAGAACTAAACGACAAAATAAGGAAAACCAGAGTTACAATACTGATAAAAGTAAATCTAAGATCTATTTTTATTCTCCATATGCAAAAATGACATAAAATTGACATGCACACAATTATATATATATATATATATATATATATATATATATATATATATATATATATATATATATATATATATATATATAATTGTGTGCATGTCGCAACTCATGATCGTACAACCTCTTTAGAATCTAAATTTCAAAAGAGATTAGTTAAATGAGTTAAGAGTGGTATACTCCCATCGGACATAGCTAATGAGATAACGTCCTCAGGATCGACCCGCCCTAGATGGTATGGTTAACCGAAAACTCATAAAGTATGCATTCCGTTAAGGCCCATTTTGTCTATGGTAGGGTCATCACAGCATAAAGTTACAACATGGATCTTAAATATTTTGCAACCTGTATTAAAATATTACAGTAAATACTGTTTGAAAGATTCATTTCATTTTGCAGACTTTATTCAGAGATCTAAGGTTGTTAATAAATTTATGTGTTCTTACGACATTAACAACCTGTTTACTTGCGTCCCGATTTCAGAGACTGTAGATAGCTGTACAGATTTTTTATATCGTAGTCAGATATCGCCTCCTCCCATTTCTGAAAGTATAATCGTTGAACTGATGAAATTTGCCATTACATCTGTTGAATTCAGCTTCAACGATGTAATGTATCGGTAAATAGAAGGTGTGTCAACGAGCTCAGTTTTGGGTCCGATAATGGCGAATATTTTCGTGGATTTCCATGAAGAGCAATTGCTCTCTGGACCCATCAAACCATTGATTTATTTTCGCTATGTGGACGACACATTTTGCCTCTTCAATAACCAGAGGCAAATAATTTTTCTCCTTACTTAATAAGATACATCCCACGTTACAGTACACTTATGAAGGCGAGTCTAATTCTCAGCTTTCCTTGATGTATTGATAATGAAAACACCATCCAGTTACCTTACATCAATATAACGTAAACCTACGTTCACGGAACTGTATTCACGTTGGGACTCATTTTGCCCCCGAAAACGTAAGATAAATTTAATTTAGACTCTAACACCTCGTGCCCTTATGATCTGTTCAAAATCTACATTGGATGAGGAATTAAAAATAATTACTTACACCCTATCCAAAAATGGGTACTCGTTGGATGTGATTAGGTCAGTTATACAGAGGAAAATAGCAGAGTCCTCTGTAACTAAAATTCAAACGGCCAATAAATGCCCAGTATATATACCTTGGCTGAGGCAATAAGTGAGAAATTTGCAAAGAAAATTAGTTCAACAGTGTAAAATTGTTATTTTGCTTCAAATGTACGTGTTGTGTTTTCTACGAGAGCGTTAATGGCATTCTCTCGAAAAGATGTTTTACCCCCCCCATCATAATAATAATGTAATTTACAATTTTCAATGTAGTTGAAGTGCCAACTATGTGGGTCGAACAACATTAAGATTGGATGAAGGTGTCCAACAACACGTACCTACCAAAATCACAAATGGGACATACCAAACAATAGACGTAATTGCCAATACATATGGGTCTTCAATTATTGACCACCTTATAAAAAAACCGTCTTGTGCAGCGAACTTTAGCACGAATTCTGTTATAACCTTGAGTCGTGCTCACTCACTATTTCAATTAAAGATCTTGGAGACTGTTCACGTTCGGTTGAGAAGGCCTTCCCTCTGCAAGCAGAAGGAATGCCTCTTAGGTTCGAGCGTGATTAGTCTCTAGGATCTTCGAGCAATATAACGTTGTATTTCAATTGTTTTCCCAAATTTTTTTCCCATACATAACGTAACGTTATTTTTATCTGTACATTCGTGTCTTTTTTTCTCTCTCAAATCCCTTAAGGCAGCTGATAAAGCGAGGGCGAAACCGGTCAGCTGACTCCCCCATGTTTTTCCTCCTTTTATTCTCTTCACTCTGTTAACTTTATTTTAAACGTTGACTTTATTTTAACGTTCTAATCATGAATTTTCGTCTGCCTTTAATGATTGCAATATATATAAAAGTATCATAAAAGTGAGTACACCCCTAACATTTCTGCAGATATTTAATTATATCTCTTCATGGGACAACACTGACAAAATGTCTTGAGTTGTAAGCCATGTTTAGTTTCAGAAAAGTTTCTGATCGGTAGTTATTCTATACAAGTTCTGGAGATGACGAATTCTCAGTGAACAGCTATACTGTACAGGTCCCGGACTTTATAATTTTGCAGCCAAAGAGCAAAAGATCCTATATATATATATATATATATATATATATATATATATATATATATATATATATATATATATATATATATTAAGTTAGATCCATGTCCAAGGAACCTATATCTAAAATTTCAAGTGTATAGACGCAAAATTGGCGGAGGAGATTGGTAGAGTTCTCAAAGGTCAAACCGTTGAACTTTGACCACTTAACAGCCAAATTTCTGACTGAATACGGATTACAAAGATTTTCCCAAATCTCAGTACCCTGTATATCAAATTTCAAGACTTTAAACTGAAAAGTGACAGAGTTATTGCGTAGGAAAATGTACACACACAGACACACAGACACTTTCACTTTTATAGATTAAACAAAAATATATACATACTAGCATGGGTGCCCGGCGTTGCCCGGGTATTTGAAGGTGTATGTTGAGCAAAAAAAAAAGAAAAAAAGAAAAAAAAGCGGTCAATTTTTTTAACTTTCACCCCTATTACGACCCCTTAACATTTATTGTTTTGGGCACAAATCAAGTTATTAAGTTAGATCCATGTCGAAGGAACCTATATCTAAAATTTCAAGTGTTTAGACCCTAAATTGTCAGAGGAGTTTGGTAGAGTTCTCAAATGTCAAATCGTTTAACTTTTACCCCTTAACTGCCAAATTTCTGGCTGAAAACCGATCACAAAGATTTTCCCAAATCTCAGTACCCTGTATATCAAATTTTGAGTCTGTAGACTAAAAATTGAAAGAGTTATTGCGTAGGGAAATGTACACACACACAGACACGTTCACTTTTATAGATAGATAGAGAGTTCAATAAAAGTTAATATATTCTCAGCTTTTCTCATTAATGGAAAGAAAGCGGACAGTCACAGATGAAGAAATCACAAATGGTGAATTATTTTGATTCCTAAACATAATTTTGATTACATTTGTATAATGAATATGGAATTTATTGATAGATTTTATTTAATTGCTTTTTTTTCCACAATTAGATACACCGCAATCCACACACTATTCGGCAGCCATCAACAGGATTGCCTAGGGTGTCTATGCCTGTCTCCGTGTGTTAGTGGCTGTGTGAACACACATCTAGATAAGTCATTATATATTGCTGATAGTTTTAGATATAAGCTTCAGAGACTTTTGTCGACACCGGTAGTCGATACGAAAGTTTTTCAATAAAAAAGTGTCAATTTGCTGTTCAATTCTTTTTATTTCTCAACGCGGTTCTTCAGAATCTTTTCATCGAGCAGCAGCTAAGTATGTTGGACATGCAGTCAGCTTCTACATCAACATCTAATATGAAGCAACGAACATGTCTATAAATATTTCCATCATCCGTTGATTCAGTTATTATGCTCGTCCTCTTTCAAGAGCTGCTGACTCTAATAGAATATCGAATGACAATTTGGCCCCAAGAATTCCTTGCTCTCAGAGGATGAGTTTTATGGGGTAATTTTGAATATCCAATTTCTACCCAGAGTTCGATGACTTCACTTTTCGGCGTTGTCTGAGGAAACCTTGGCAAAGTTATGAGATAGTATTACCTATCTTGAAATAGAATTTTTTCGGGCAGCGTGTTATGATGAAAACGATGTAATATAAAAATGAATTCTCAAGTATACTGAGAGATATATAGAAATAGACATATTAAAGGGTGCATATGTATATAATAAATGCATACAGATTTATTGGTAGATTACTATGCATCTAGAAAACGTGTCTGTATATGTTTACGTATGTAGCGGCATCAAGTTAACTGTTAGTCTAAAAAGCACTAAGACATTGGGATCAGTACTCTCAATCCGATGTCCTTTTAGATGCCAGACGTTCTCGAATCTTAAAAAAAAAACTTATTATTTAAAATTAAAACTATGTAAGAATAACATTCGAAAACATTGTATAGATATTTTAGTATTATTTTGTTTTCAAGTTTAATATTTTATACCATTAGCCGCGCAGTCTATCAATAAGAAAAAAAAAAAAAAAAAAAAACAGTAATCCTATATTTTTTTTTTATTTTAAATTAATAAATTATTTCATAAATTTTCACTAAAATATCTTTACTTTGATAAGACTTTATTTTATATTTTTCTTTATTTGTTTTAGACAATCAAACTATATTAGATCTAATTTTATATCCCTACAGCGACCTTATCAACATAGTTAAAGCTGATTAAAGAAACAAGATATTTTCGTTTGATCGGAGGCTGTATGGATGACATGTTTTCCTTCAGCTCCAATATTTTATACAATTTTTCAGGGCTTCACTCTCACACTAGATAATTGGTTATTTTTTGTTTTTTGTTTTTTGTTTCTTCTAGTGTTCAAATAATTTCCCACAAAAATGATTTTAAATTTATATTTTTGCCGGTGTCTTGCTTCCATATGTGGTTGCTATCCTCTAATGAATGAGACTATGTTGTTAACTAGATTTGTTACGTTAAAACAAGATGATTTCTTAGAAGAGTCACTCTCATCTTATATATATATATATATATATGTATATATATATATATATATATATATATATATATGTATGTATGTATATATATATATATATGTATATATATATATATATATATATATAATTGAGTTAGAATAAAAAGACGTCAACTTTTTTAACAACGTATACCTAAATTAGAAAGAAAACACAAAACATTTATTGTATAATGTATGAAATACAAAACATTTATTGTATAATGTATGAAATACAAAACATTTATTGTATAATGTATGAAATATTGATTTTGCTTTAAATACAACGTTTGAAATACAAACCATGGTTTACGTCCTTTATTACCATAGCGAGTGTGGCTTCTGTTGCTTCGTTTCAGATTGACGTTATATCGACCAGTTGAGTGAACCCATTACATTTTACATTTTTCGGGTTTGTATTACTGTACACATAGATTCGAAAAAGTTGTCAAAAAACAAATATATAACAAATAAATGTTATAAAAGGCAAGATAAGTTACTTTTCTACCTAACTGGATATATTTTTCGTGTTTTTATTCAATGTAACATGCTTATTCAGCTCGAAAAGCATACAGTGTTTACCGATGTATTGGAAAATTCAAAATGGCGCCCGACACTCTCTTTAACACGGTAAGTTCAGGAAAAGATGTTATAAATAATAAACTAGACAAAATACTGTTAGAAATTCGCTCATTATATGATACCGTGACATAAGTTGACATATATTCGGTGTTTTTTTAATAGTATTTTGTCTAGTTTATTATTTATAACACCTTTTCCCAAACTTACCATGTTAAAGAGAGTGTTGGGCGCCATTTTGAATTTTCGAATACATCGGTAAACACTGCATGTTTTTCGAGCTGAATAAACATGTTACATTGAATAAAAATAAAAAAAAATGTGTCCAGTTTGATAGAAAAGTAACTTATCTTGCCTTTGATAACATTTATTTATTAGACATTTGTTTTTGACAACTTTTTCGAATCTATGTGTACAGTAATACAACCCCCATTTTTCATATTTAGGAACCACTGGAACTTTTCTTCGCGTAATTATTTTATAAAATAAATGAGTGTTTATTTCTTTAGAAATATATTTCGGAGGTATACTCCTTTGTCAATCTATATATATTTTTTTTCTTTTTCTTCGCCATGATGTGGAGTGAAAGAATGTTCAATGAATTAAGTTCACGTGATATTAGCTGCGGGTTTTTTTTTGTAGTCGGATAGTACGCGGATATATATATATATATATATATATATATATATATATATATATATATATATATATATATATATATATATATCGCTGTTTTATGTTTTATACTTTTATTTAAAATAATGCATTCTGTATATATTAGTATTAGGATTTACTTTATGATAAGTAAATCAAAATAAAACTCGATATAGAATATTTTATCTCTTTTTTTATGAAATTTAAAATATAAATCAGTTATAATAAAATTCTATACACCGATATGTGTGTATGCGTGTGTTTATGTAGCAAGCTTCTCTTGATACAAATCTGATTGAAAATATCCAAACACTTGTTTCATCACTTTTCAGACAAACGTTCTAGTATTTATAAGCGTTTTTAATTGCAAAACCATTCTTCACATGTGCTAATCAACCCTGTCATATTTCTGCATTCCTCTGCCCCACAACCAATTTCCACTGAAAGCAAATGTTTCTCCGTTTGCAGAAATCACACGATTTATTTAAAATGGCAAAATGATTTGTATAAAATAAAAATCAACCAAAGAAATTTTCATTTTCTGCATTAAGAAATTCATTCATCAAGCAAACTGATTTTTATTTTCTGTATTTTTAATGAACAAAAATTATTTTAGATTGCATTGAATCAGTTGAATTGTTTGCTGCAGTGGATACATCACAAGACAATTCTTAATGGAAGAATGACTTCAACATTAGACCAAATATTTTAAAATCCGAAATGGACCGCGATTCAACTATATTTTATAAATAAACATTTTTCTACCATGTTTTAATCACGAAATATGGCATCTTCATTCTTTGGTTCTAATCAATGAAATTTCAATTGTAATTCAAATGTTTCTTAGTAATAAAAAGAACTGGTTAGTTAGAGTCAAGCATCGATTTAGCAGCTTAATTGTTTGTTTTATTTCCATTCAATGCTATGTTCAAGATGTGTACCTTTATGTTGGTTAATTCTGATTGCTACCTAATGATCATTAAAAAAATTTGTACAGCCTTTGCAAACAAAGAGGTGCTATGAGGACTAGACAATGATTTCAACAGTTGGGTAGACGCGACTTTCCACATTTTAAATAACCCGTTAGTAAGTCTGCGAGACCAATCGTCCCATAAGTAGTAGATGTGATAGACTTCATACTGGTGTACAGACCATAACTCATTATATTTTATCTGTGGTATTCTCTCAAGTATAATGCATATCTAAACAATCCTTGATTATTCTTCAACTGTGAAGAGTCTTCACAACAAAATCAGGGCAGTTCCAAGAGAATAGTGTGTTATAGTTATCGATAATTTTTGCATGTTTTACGCAGATGTGCTTATTATTGAACAGCAATGAAACTGAGACTGTTGGACATCCATGGCTAAAACTTTCATTCAGACATGGTTTCGAGGCCGAAGCATTATTATCACTAACCCAGAGCACTCAACGATGTTTCACGATACTCCAAGGCTTTGTTGGATTGTCAGTACTCTGCAGGATTGTCATATCCACACTGATAGAGCATTGTCTTGTATTTTCTTTATATATTTCCTTTCGTTTCATGGGGAAAAGTCAAGATTATTCAAGTAATAAAATCTTAGTATCCAACTTTGATAGAAAATAGAATAGTTTTCCAGCTGTTTTTCAGACATTGTTCTTGTAGATTTTCATAACTTTCTAACTTGCGTTGGTGTACCCAATCTAAATTTTCCTGTAATAATATTTAAGACACACCTCTTACCTTTTATGTGACACTTTGTCATTTACTTTCAGAAAAGTCGGTTGATTTTGTCCATTATAAGTTTACCTGTGTTTTCTAACCATTTTCGGAGGGGTCACTACTGATGGGATCAACTTCATTTAGTGCAAGAATCTTAGTGTTGATGATGAAAACTACTACTAACTTCTAAGGATCGCACTTAATTCTTACTTGTGACCACATTGGTTTAAAGTTGTGAAATAAAAAGCTATTAAAATGGGCGAATACTCTTAAAAATGAATACAGTTTGCTTGTAAAAAAAGTGGTCTTCTAGTTCTATATGAAAGTTAGGGTTGGCATCGGCCTCTAGTAATGTTCATTTAGATCGACTGGTGACAAGATTCTTTGTTTTATTCTGCCGGCGATTGTATTAAATAAAATAGGCAAAAGTCATAAAGCAAATTCTTTGTCTTTGCTGTCGTTTTTGAAATGATAAAGTCTTTTGACTCTCATGATTTGAACATTTTTATGCTAATTTTTATTTATATTTAAATTTTTTATAAATGACTTTAAATGACTTTAAATGACTTTAAATAAAAGACAAAACAAAAAAGAAACTATGTGTACATCAGAAGATACTTTAATCAGAACAAGTAGTTTTACATTTTACATTTGATGAAGATACAGAATAGTTAACAAATCCACCTCCTTCACTCTTATGTTAATGATTGGTTTCTAAATATTAGTATAATTATTTAGGAGCTCAAAAATCCATTCTTAAGATGAAAAAAGCAGTGTTAACTATTTTGTACCTCCACTTGCATTTTATCCTCAGTCGTTTCTCATGTCTGACCAATTTTGCACACAGAACGATTTACATCAAGATTCCAGAGGTTGCAAAGAGTTGAATCTATTTTTGCAATTTGTAACCTTTTATTTTCTTTGTGCATAATTTTTTTTCCACTTTCTTTATTTCAGTTTTGACTCCGCATAGTTAACAATTGCATGCGGACTTCAACAATACAAACGTTTTAGAAAAATTAAACTTTTTAAAATTTTATTTTGGAAATTAATCATCATTTTCTTCTGATTTTATCTCTCACAGTGAAATCTGCACTTGATTTAGTTCCTCACCATATACAGGTTTCGTCAGGATAGAATCCGACCACATTGAGATCTTGGTGTGCTTACCTTTGTTCTGGCTATTCCTTTGGCATTTTCATAGAGCTTTTATCTTGAACCTCGTTTTTGTGATTGTGCTGCCGTGTTCATACGAGCACACACGATTCTCTTTTTGATTGTTTCTAATGTCGTCATAAAAGCATAATAGTGACAAACATCAACGTTTCAGACATGGTCAAGTCTATTCAAATATGAAGTTCAACACAACATGTCCATTTCCATGACTAATGATCATCTTTCCTGCTCCTTTGTCTATGAGCAACAATTAGAGTTATACTAAACAGCAGATTGTACTACATATTATAGTGAGTCAATCATCAACCTACGGATCACAAAGACTCAAATCTGAGTCATGCAGCATTGTCGAGGATACTGCAGTTTCTGCTGATAGTCAGATGAAGATACTTGAAACCAACAATCTTAGAAAGATTTTGACCATTTACGTGGATGATTCCTTGCTCATTTTTATAGGTGGTCAAGTACTCTATCTTCTTTGTGTTCAGTCTCATATTGAACTGAAGTGAATAGTATCAGTAAGTAAAGAATTGCCTTTTAGAAAGGTTTTATTAACTGTAAAATACACGTACGCTCTTGAAAGGATCGAGCGGGAAAATGAAACAGAGGGCGCTTTTATTATGAATGTCAATCCCAAGGGGGATAACTCTTAACAACAAATTAAATCATAACATTTTCCCCGTCCTAAAGTATTCAAGTAAGGGGTAATTAATTATAGACAAATTTTTTTTTTTTTTTTTTTTTTTTTTTTTACAATCACATAAGAATCATTTTATTTACAAATAACATATGAACCCAAACTGCAGTTTTTTCAGTATTTAGTCACAAAATCCTTATATTTACTAGGGAATTGTCGAACTCGGGACGACCTCCGCACAGATTGGCAGGAATGCTGATTTTCAGTATTATTTTTTAGTGAAATCTGATTTTCTTCAAGATCAGACGATTGATTTTTGTCTTCCTCATGACCAATGTTTTCATTAGTAGAAGGTTCAAATAAAGTCTCTGAAGTAGTAGGATTATTATTAGAGTTTTCTTCATTTGATGAGTTTGGAGCTAAGTCTCGAACGTTGACAGTGGTTTCAGTACCAGAAGGTAGTTGAACATAAGCGTAGTGGGGGTTGACATCTATTAGGGTGGCAGGCGTTACAGGAGGGTCATGTTTACTTGTTTTAGTGTGGTTTCTAATATATATTGGGCCTGGTTTAACCCAAGAAGGAATTGAAATTCCGGAAGCAGATTTACGACTATATTTAAATAGTCTATCATGGGGAGTCATATTAGTGGCAGTACAAAGTAATGATCTAATTGAATGAAGTGCGTCCGGTAGTATGTCTTCCCAATAAGGTAGTTTCATTTGATTAGAATATAATGTTGTTTGAATGGCCTTCCATAAGGTACCGTTGAGTTTTTCAATCTGTCCATTACCTTCAGGATGATATCTACTTGTTTTAGAAGTAGCAATTCCTTTTTTGTGTAAAAAATCCTTTATTTCTCTTGCTAAGAAATCAGAAGCACGGTCAGTATGTATCATGTCAGGAAAACCAAAAATTGAAAAGAGTTTGTTTAGACAGTGGATAATGGTTTTGCTTGTCATATCTCTGCAAGGAAAAGCGAAAGGAAAACGGGAATACTCATCAATTAGAGTAAGTAGATATTTGTTGCCATGTATAGAAGTAGGTAGAGGGCCTTTAAAATCAAGATTTAATCGTTGAAAAGGTAATATGGCTTGAATGAGAGTCCCTCCAGTGGTATTGGCGAATTTGGGTTTCAGTAATTGACAGGATGAGCAAGAGTCAGTAATATTCTTAATTTGATCCAAAGTAAAAGGGAGGTTCCTCGTTCTTATAAAATGGCTTAATCTTGAAACACCAGGATGACATAATTGTTTATGTAAATCACGAAGATCTTGTAGATTGTAAGTAAGAGCAGAGATGCGAGAGAATGTGTCAGCAGCAATATTTTCAGGTCCAGGTCGATAAACTATAGTGAAATTGTATTGGGATAATTCTATACGCCAACGACATATTTTGTCATTCTTAATTTTTGATTTTCTTTTATTGTCGAATATGAAGCTGATGCTCTTCTGATCTGTGATGACTTTAAAGTGCCTGCCGAGTAGAAAATGTCGCCACTTACGGAGAGCTTCTACAATAGCGGCTGCCTCTTTTTCTACTGCATGGTGCTTAATTTCGTTAGTATTGAGAGTTCTTGAAAAAAATGCAATAGGACGACCTTCTTGATTTAGTGTTGCAGCAATGCAATAGTTACTAGCGTCCGTTTCTACTTCAAATTCTTTATTTGGATCTACCGTTATTAAAGTGGCGTCTTTTAGATCATTTTTCAATGTTTGAAAAGATTTTAATACAGATGGAGGTAGTGGAAATTCTTTGTTTTGATTTAGTAATAAAATTTTATCAGAAAATTTTTTAATGAATTTGCAGTAATAGGAAAACATTCCAACTATTCTTTTTTGAGATTTAAGATTCAGCGGAGGTGGCATTTCGAGTAATGGTTTTAGTCTTTGATAATCGGGAGCTATTTGATTATTTTCTATGGTGTAGCCGAGTAGAGTAATAGAACTAGAAGAAATTATGCTTTTATTTTCATTTAAAGTGATGTTATATTGTTTAGCAATTTTGTAGAATTTTTGAAGATTGTAATCGTGTTCTTCTTGATTTTTCCCACATATAGTTACGTTATCAACATACACAAAGGTATCGGTTAGATTTTCTTTTTCTATAATATAGTCTATGCTCCTCTGGAAAGCACTTACTCCATTGGTGACGCCAAAAGGAAGACGAGTAAATTGAAAAAGTTTGCCACTTACTTCAAACGCAGTGAATTTACGATCAGCATGATTTATAGGTATTTGGTGATAAGCAGATTTTAGGTCGAGAGTAGAGAAGATGTTATATTGAGCGATGTCGTCTACCATCTTATTGATATTAGGCATTGGGTAAGCGTCTAGTTCTGTGAATCTATTGATGGTATCGCTGTAGTCGACTACCATTCTTTTCTTATGATTCTCATTCGAAGTTACAAGAACTTGCGCTCGCCACGGAGATATCGAAGGTTCAATTATGCCTTCTTTCAACATTCTAGCAGTCTCTTCCTTTATGAATTTGTTGGCGGCAAAAGTGTAACGTCGGGATTTTGTCGCAATAGGAGTAGTATGAGGAGAAAGATTAGAAAAGAGAGGAGGGGGTGGAACGTTTATGGTAGGAAAAAAATTATTCGTGTTTATAGCTCCAATTATAAGTTTGTCTCTAGGACCGTCGAATTTAAGTGTTACTTTTTTATATTTTTTAAAAATATCTTTTCCGATTATTAAATCAATGAAAAGGTTTTCAATGATTTCAATTGTTATTCCAGAATGGGTTTTATCTTTCAGTATTAAATCCACGACAGCTTCGCCAGTTATTTTAGCATGTTGATCGGAAGCAGCCAGAGCTATAGTTTTGTTTTTAGGTATTGTGAAGAGTTTAAGTTTTTTAGCAGTATTTTCATTAATGAATGTTTTTACACTGCCGGAGTCCACCATAGCGTTCACGAAGTGCCCGTTAATTTGGCATTGAGTGAATGTGACATCTTTGGAGTTAGTTCCTAGTCAGGATAGAGAAGGTGAGGGGTAGTCAGAGTCGTCATAAAGAACAGCAGTATGAGTGTTAGAAATAGAAGATTTACACACTTTAGCCCAATGACCATTTTTTTTGCATTTTTTACATTCGGCGTTTCGTGCAGGACATAAATATCGAGGATGACGTGATTTTCCACAGAAAAAACAAACCCCTTTTGGATGCATATTTTCTTTAGTCACAGCTATACGATTGTAGCCCGAAGGATTATTTGTAGCTGCTACAGTAAAGTTATTTGCGTAGCTTATCGAATGCTTTTCTGCTTGTTCAAGAGATCTGGCCGTGGCATATGTGTCTTGTAAAGTCAGGATGGGTTTTTCTAACAGTCGTTGTCGGATGGACGAAGAAGAAATTCCGCCGATGAAAGCTTCCCGAATGTATTGATTTTTGTTTTCTTCAGCAGAAACCGCTTCGAAGTTACATGTTTTGGCAAGCATTTCCAATTGTAGTATGAAGGCATCTATATTTTGTGTTGTTTGTTGCTTCGTCGTCATCAATCGATATCTATTATAAACAATATTTTCAGGTTTTAAATAAGCGGCGTCCAATGTTCTTAATGCACTATCGTAGTCGGTTTTATCGCTTATTAAATCGAAAACAGAGGCTGAAATACAATTGATCAAGGCAAAGAAATTATCTGAAGTGTTTTCGATTAATCCGTTATTATGTGAGCGGATATAATTCTGGAGGGTTAATTTCCAATGCCTATAGGATTTTTCGGTATTAGGGCATGTAGGTTCCACCTCGAATCTGTCGGGACGTAAGATTCGATCCATTATTATTATTATTTTTTTTTTTTTACAGTTAATAAAATTGAAGTGAATAGTATCAGTAAGTAAAGAATTGCCTTTTAGAAAGGTTTTATTAACTGTAAAATACACGTACGCTCTTGAAAGGATCGAGCGGGAAAATGAAACAGAGGGCGCTTTTATTATGAATGTCAATCCCAAGGGGGATAACTCTTAACAACAAATTAAATCATAACATGAACCACCCATTTCAGGATCGCATTTAGCATTCCAGATCAAGTTTATATTCAGAAACCAGCATAAAAGCAAAGCTAGCAGCAGCATCTTACTGAAGTGATATTCTTGAGTTCTCGTACAGCTTTTGAACCTGACAAAACTAACATTTTATTCAGCATCTTCTGGCAAATCATGTAAATAGCCCCAAAATGCTGAAGTGCTTAGCTAATAAGAAGGCTTGATAAGCAAAAGATAACTCCGGGTTTTCAGATGATATCAGAGTAGAATGGTTTCCTAGTGACCCAATGGAACGCCGAAATCCTTTTTCTCACATCTGCATTAATTACAAAAGAAAATCTGAACAACTAAAAAAGTTATCATAACAAAAACGCTATTACAGGCAAAAACCGAACAGTTTGTTTTTTTAAAACTGGAAAATACCGACTAGGTTAAGGTTAGGTTAGGGTTAGATGAGGGTTACCTAACCTAACCAAACCAGTCAGAGGGTTACCTAACCTAATCTAACCTAGTCAGTATTTGTCCGGTTCAAAAGCTGCGCTAGTACCCTCCATCCCCCCCCAAAACAGTAAAAATTGTTGTTTTATTGATTATTGATTGTAAAAGTCTTTAGTTTATTCATAAAAACACAATTTAACAAAAATGTTAATTTTCCCATGAAAAGTAATTTGTTTCATTGATTTTCTTTATAAAAATGTTGTTTTTTTGGTTTTGTTTTTCAGTATTTTTTCTATTGAAAATCAGCCTCGGTTTGATGTTGACGTTAGTTCATTTTCATTGCTTTTTCTGCCTATTTACATAATTTTGTGTTGGCAAGAGTCAATTTTGTCTAGTTCAAAAGCTGTACAGGTATTGATTGTTTGTAAAAAAGCTGTTCTTTCCATGCAATTTTAATTATAAAAAATGTTGGTAATTTAAGCAGTAATGTAAAACATAGGCCATCATTTTTGACGGGCATACTTATCTCACAAACAAGTGCCTACAAAATGTCAGTTTGGAACAGGATAAACAGAAAACTTCATATAAACAAAGATCAATAAAACTCCAGAGAATGTTAAGCATAGAATATACGGGAACCAAGAGAAAATGGTCGATTATCAAACGATTCCAAAACACCCAGTTTGTTGTTTGTGGAAGTTTGGTTTACCCCTGGGTATGGGGTGTTGGATAATCCTAAAACTGAGAGAAAACAAATATGAAAAATCGTTATTTATAATCTCGCATTTGTATGAGAAGTTATATCAATCGGTCGGTCTGTTATACTTTACCGTTAGTCTGTCAGACCGAGGTTTGAAATAGCATTCCCATTGGTATGTTATAGTTTAGTTTAAAACAGTATTTTCGTTAGTTTATCATGCTTTAATTTGAAATGATACTTCTGTTGGTCTGCTATGTTTTAATGGCATTTTTGTTAGCCTATCATGATTAGTTAGGAATTGCAATTTCGTTGGTCTGTTACACTTTTGTTTGAAAAAGCATTTTTCGTCAGTCTGTCATACTTTAGTTTATATAAAGTTTTCTACACTAAACATACAAATTGAAAGGGCGTATCCTCACAATATTATTTCCTGTTGTAGTGTGTGGTATGTAGTGGACTGGTGGATATATAGTTTAGTTGGGTGTGTGTGTGTGTCTCTCGCTGTTTACTGATGAGAAGGAAAGTCTATTGTCGTAGAGAGAGAAAGAGAGAACGTTAATCCAGTTTGGTGTGCGTCTCTCGCTGTTAGCTGGTGAGAAGGAAAGTCTATTGTCGTAGAGAGAGAAAGAGAGAAAGTCAATCCAGTTTGGTGTGCATCTCTCGCTGTTAGCTGGTGAGAAGGAAAGTCTATTGTAGTATAGAGAGAGAATGAGAAAAAATCAATCCAGGCCATGGAGATAGAAAATGTGTAAGGTGTACGTACTGTCTGTTAACTCTTGCCCCCACACATACAGTATACGTGACGTGCGTGGGCGCCGAAAGGGGCGAATGGTTCGTCGAACCTCTCATCTTGGAAGCCGAATTGAAAAGGGCTGGAAACAGCTTGTTTCTTGCTTATATAAAAGGAAAAATGTTTCCGGTGGTCTTTTGCGCATGTGTGGATTTCCTTTGAAACGAGAAGTGACGTTGCCCATGTGTGCGTATATGTGCGCGTATGTGTGCGTACATGTGTGTACGTTAGCGTGTGTGTGTATGCACGTGAATATGGGTGTATGTACGCGAACGTGAATAATCTACTTGTGTGTACATGTGCGCGTATGTTTGTGTGCGCGTATGTATATGACAAGAAATATGGCTTGAGATGTGAATGCATGTTTTTGTGTGAGACTAGAAAAGGCTCCCACAATACTCCCCTTCCTAGGAAAAAAAATTATGCAGTGTATGTGTATATATATATATATATATATATATATATATATATATATATATATTGTAAGTAATGTTTTCGGCAGTTGACTTTTTGTCGTGTTTTTTTTTTGTTGGTATGGTTGTTTAAAAAAATGCCAAAAACGGAGTGTGTTCGTAAAAAAAGTATTTTTTTAGGTTGGCATTTGTTTTGTTTGTTTTTTTGTTGTGTGCTGACATGTGCAACGAGTTGCTTGAACAATGAAGTGAATTGTTCGTTTAGAAGGAAAATTTTTGTTTCGTGTTGACGTGTGTCAAATTGATAGTGTCTTCGCAAATGAGTCCGTGGTAGTGGGTGTACATTGTCTGTACGGGCGTTTATTGTGCATTCATTCGTGTTGAACAAGTTTCCAGTTGCTGGTGTCAACGAAACTTCCAGTTGTGAGTTTATCCGTGTGCATGGTGCATCTCAACTCATTGTTAATTCAGCTTCTTCCTATATGTTGATAGGGATGTCCTGTAATTGTTTCTTTGTTGTTGCGTCTGCTGTGCAGGAGAAAATTGCATAGGCCTATGTGATTGTTGCAGGGTAATGTCAGGAAATCGTGAAAAATGTTTGTCGAGCTCGAATTTTTCTTTAAATTCGGTATGAAGTGGACAGCTCCGTGTTTATTTTTTCTGCCGAGTCTGACGAGGGGTTTCGTCATTGGAGTTCGTTGAGGTTCTTGTCAGTGACGTCACAGTGTTGAAATGTTCGTTTTTTCTTATTTTTTTGTCAAATAAAACGCGCGTCTCGCTCAAAACAATTCCTTTAAAAAAAAGTAGGGTCACCACGCGTGGTCGTTTCACATCAGTCGGGTGCCATCTTGTTGCGGGACTTGTGGTTTAGAAGGAAATGCGTGTTCATTTCACGTTCGGGTGTCACCAATTTGTAGTGGTCTAGGGTATAGAAGGAAATGCGTGTTTATCTCACGTCGGATCACCAATTTGTAGTGGACTGGTGGATATATTATACATATCCCCCAGTCGTACAAAATAGGAAAAATTAATTGCTTTGAGAAAGGAAAAATGAATTGCTTTGAGGAAGGAATGAACAACGTGTTTACTTGAATTAAACAAACTAGAATTTATTTCGTAAAGAAACAAGTGAAAGAAAAGGGTACAGCACGTGTTTAGTAGGGCGTGTGTCTCTCGCTGTTTACTGGTGAGAAGGAAAGTCTATTGTCGTAGAGAGGGAAGGAGAAAAAGTTAATCCAGTTTGGTGTGTGTCTCTCGCTGTTAGCTGGTGAGAAGGAAACACGAACGTGAATATATCTACTTGTGTGTACATGTGTGCGTATGTTTGTGAGCGCGTATGTATATGACAAGAAATATGGCTTGAGATGTGAACACTTGTTTTTGTGTGAGACTAGAAAAGGCTCCCACAGGTAATAAGAAATGGTAATTATTTTATCTTTGACGTTGAGGGATTTTTGTTCTATGAGCCACAGATTAGAAAATGTCTGGATATTGGAAAATGAAGTTTATTCGCCATAAAATGTTTTCAAGGGAAGGGATAGAATAGGTACCTAGTGACAGTACCCAATGGAATCTATCTATCTATCTATCTATCTATCTATCTATCTATCTATCTATAAAAGTGAACGTATCCGTGTGTGTGTGTGTGTCTGTCTGTCTGTTTGTCTGTGTACGTTTCCCTATGCAATAAATCTGTAAATGTTTAGTCTACAGACTCGAAATTTGATATACAGGGTACTGAGATTTGGGAAATCTATGCAATCGGGTTTCGGCCAGAAATTTGGCCTTTAACGATTCAACGATTGTTAATGTTCAACGATTTGACCTTTGAGAACTCTACAAAACTACTCCGACAATTTTGGGTCTACACACTTGAAATTTTAGATATAGATTTCTTGGACATGGATCTAACTTACTAACTTGATTTGAGCCAAAAACAATAAATTTTAAGGGGTCATAATAGGGGTCAAAGTTTTTAAAAATTGACCGTTTTTAAAAAAAAAAATTGTTTTTTGCTCAGCATACACCTCCAAACACCCTGGCAATGCCGGGCACCCATGCTAGTATATCTATAAAAATTAACGTATCTGTGTTTCTGTATGTGTGTCTGTCTCTGTGTCTGTCTGTGTACATTTCCCTACGCAGTAACTCTGTCAATTTTTAGTCTACAGACTCGAAATTTGATATACAGGGTACTGAGATTTGGGAAAATCTATGTGATCGGTTTTCGGCCAGAAATTTGGCTGTTAAGTGGTCAAAGTTAAACGATTTGACCTTTGAGAACTCTACCAAACTCCTCCGACAATTTTCGGTCCAAACACTTGAAATTTTAGATATAGATTTCTTGGACATGGATCTAACTTAGTAACTTGATTTCAATAAAGGTTCAGGGTCATAATAGGGGTCAAAGTAAAAAAAAATAGACCACTTTTTTTCTCAACATACACCTCATAACACCCGGGCAACGCCGGGCACCCATGCTAGTATATCTATAAAAGTGAACGTGTGTGTGTGTGTGTGTGTGTGTGTATGTGTGTGCGTGTGTGTACATTTCCCTACGCAGTAACTCTGTCAATTTTTAGTCTACAGACTCGAAATTTGATATACAGGGTACTGAGATTTGGAAAAATCTTTGTGATCGGTTTTCGGCCAGACATTTGGTTTTTAAGGGGTTAAAGTTAAACGATTTGACCTTTGAGAACTCTACCAAACTCCTCCGACAGTTTTGGAGTCTTAACACATGAAACTTTAGATATACATTCATTGGACCTGGATCTAACTTAATAACTCGATTTGTGCCCAAAACAATAAATGTTAAGGGGTCATAATAGGGGTGAAAGTTTAAAAAATTGACCGCTTCTTTTTCTTTTTTTTTTTTGCATACACCTCCAAATACCCTGGCAACGCCGGGCACCCATGCTAGTATATCTATAAATGTGAACGTGTCTGTGTGGCTGTGTCTCTGTATGTGTGTGTGTCTGTCTGTATACATTTCCCTACGCAATAACTCTCTCAATTTTTAGTCTACAGATTCGAAATTTTATGTACAGGGTACTGAGATTTGGGAAAATCTATGTGATCGGTTTTCAGCAAGAAATTTGGCTTTTAAGGGGTAAAATTCAATGATTTGATCTTTGAGAACTCTACCAAACTCCTCCCACTATTTTGTGTCTACACACTTGAAATTTTAGATATAGGTTTCTTGGACATGGATCTAACTTAATAACTTTATTTGTGCCCAACACAATAAATGTTAAGCGGTCATAATAGGGATCAAATTTTTAAAAAAATTGACAGCTTCTTTTTTTTTTGCTCAACATATACTTCCTTACACCCGGGCAACGCCGGGCACCCATGCTAGTATATCTATAAAAGTGAACGTGTCTGTGTGTCTGCCTGTGTGTCTGTCTGTGTACATTTCCTACACAATAACTCTATCTATTTTCAGTCTACAGACTCGAAATTTCATGTACAGGGTACTGAGAATTGGGGGAAACTATGTGATCGGTTTTCGGCCAGAAATTTTGCTGTTAAGTGGTCAAAGTTCAACGATTTGACCTTTGAGAACTCTACCAAACTCCTCCGACAATTTTCGGTCTAAATACTTGAAATTTTATATATAGGTTCCTTGGAGATGGATCTAACAATAACTTGATTTGAGCCCAATACAATAAAGTTTTTGTGGTCATAATAGGGGTCAAATCTTTAAAAAATTACCGTTTTTTCAATTTATTTGCTCAGCATACACCTCTAAACATCCTGGCAACGCCGGGCACCCATGCTAGTTATAGATAAAGCATATTACTACAATATCATATTTGTAAATCAGGTTAGGAATAATACATTAATTAATGAAGTTTTACGGCATCTACCATGATTATTATTAGTTAAAATGTGGTTTAAAATATAAATGAAAATTAAATGTTACTTGTAGGAGGAGAGAAGACATGCTGCCAATGATTAAAATCAGGGGAAGAAATGTAGAAAAAAATTTTTTTTTTGGGGGGGGGGGATATAGTTCTTCTTTTTCTTTTTTTTCTCTTCCCCTTTCTCTTGAGTTTGCTTCACTGCTGCTGATGTTGTTGATCATGTGACTAATTTCTGCCTGTTGGTTGATCTGCTCATTCTAGCGTTTTGTGATAAAATTCAAGCTGAAGATGGTAGTTTGGGCTTGATACTTGAAATGTATTCACGCTAAAATGTTCAAGTGAACTCGTCAAAGTTACCTGGCGAAGTTTATAATGCTGAAGTGATTGCGTCTAAGTTACCTGACGAATTCGTATCTTGCTGAGAAAAATCTACTTCAAGGATATCCAAGACATCTGTTGAGGACTTTGCAGTTGGCAGCATAGATGCAGGACTCTCATCTATGCTGTCAGACTGCAAAGTCTTCAAACATACCAGCTTGCAGGAGAGAATGCACAAGATTGAATTGGAAGTGTCTATCACTATAACTAGATATTTTCTTCTAAGGCCTGACGAAAATGGATACGTTTGAAGCTGCAGATTTTCTAAGTTAAAAGAAAAAAATATTTCTATTCTGAGCGAACTCAAAGAAGGAGCGAGAAAGTTTTTTTTATCGGACTTCATACCTGAGAGAATGTTATTATACGGAGAATTATGTGTATATTTTTCAAGTTATTCTTTCAGAAAAGAACACTCTTAGAATATTATTTCAGATAATGGGTTATCTTTGTCTGCAGATATTTCAACTAATCTACTCGAAAGGACTTTTATTTTAAAATAGACAATATTACAAAAGGTAAACTTAAATTGCTAACAAAGGAAGTGAACACTTTTCGACTTTGCTAAAGTATTTCGACCTTTCTAAATTGTTTTAGAAAGGTCATAATGCTTCATTGGTTGAAATCTCATGTCACAGTAGGCTTTCTCAACCCGTCATTTGTAATTTTTACCACACAAAGGATTTTCTTTGTAGCTGAGAGCGAGCAGACGGCTTGTGAAATTTTGTTGGCTCTAAGTTTCGTTTTTTTCTTTTCCTAATAAAATTGTTTGTTTGTTTCTATCCACAAAGTCTTTTCTCTTTGCTTCTCATTTTTTGTTGCTTTTTTGTCTTTTTATTGGAAACGTTCTTATATGTCGAAGTGACCTTCATTGGAAGTGATGATAATAATTTTGACAGAAAACGAAAATTTGTCACCTTACAGAAAACAACAATACAGCTTTATTTAAAAATTTATGGAAAAAATCAATTCAGGGAACTTGACATCTATTTAATGTAGCAGCCTTCAGCTTCAATAACTGCCTCAATACGGGTGTGGAACTGGGAGTATGCCCTTTCACAAGTGTGGGAGCTTGGCGAATACTCGGCAATCAGGTCGGCTTTGGTTCTGTCGGAGGTCATATTGGTGATGTTCTCGATGTATGACCAAACAAAATATTTCAGCGGGTTCAGTTCAAGGGAGAACTGGGGCCAATGAGAGAAGGGTACAAAGCTTTGGACTTTTGGGCCTGCGCCCAGTCCTGCTGCCACGCTCACGGTCTGCCAGCGGCCACCTGTTTGCACCAGGGAATCACTACACTCTTCAGCACATCATCCAGCATCCAACACAGCTTTGATGCTAACTTTCAAGTCGACTTCAAAGATGTTAGATGGCATGATGGCCCTCAATTGAAACTACACCAAAGACCATAACCGTAGCCGGAATCTTTGTCTGTTTTCATCACCCTGGGTATGTCCCTGTTATTTGTGGCAATCCAGTGATGTATTTCGAGGGTGCTGGCATTGGTCCTGTTGTCATAACTTGAGAGCATGAGTTTTACAGCAGTTCATCTCCGATCTGGCTTGTTGAACATTGTGTCACTTTCAGACATGATAGAAGGTTTCTATCACTCCTTAGGTAAGGAGAAAGAATACATATAACTAAAAAGAAAAGTAATCGTTTAAAAATCGGAAATTAAACAAAATACGTCCAATAAATGTCATTAACCATCCCAAAATGTAATGTTCTACCAGTATTGTCTTTGATGGATCATGTTAAAAATGCCCAATACTTGGGCCATTGGGTCGAATAATGAAACAATGGTTAGTTGAGAAGGAAAAGATCATAGTATGCTATTATTGTATGGCTTTTTCATTCCAAATAAGGCACAATGCCACTTGAATGTAAAAGGCTACTATTTGAGACAAAATTTGCAGGGATACTATGTAGGGAGTTGAGCAGCACGATGTCTGTTCACATTACACTTGTCCTTCTGACAGCAAAGTCAAGGAAACAGAAACCCGAGAGGGAATTCCAAAGTCTAGCAATTTGATGGAAGAAACTATCCGGCGTCTAAGGATCTCTACAGTGTAGGGTTCGATTTTGCTGCTTATCAGATTAGTCAGGAGTTTTTACATCGAGGGGTTACAAGGGATTGAATTTCATCGGAGCACATTCCATTAAAATATATGTAAAATAGACACAGAGATGCAACATTTTGTCGATGAAACAGAGGTTGGAGTTTGGCTGACAGTGTAGGACCTATTAGGTTGGCAACTTTTTTGAACCCTGTCTACAGGTGAGAGACTAGTAGCAGATAAACCAGCCCAAGTGTATGCATTTGTTTTTCAATTCATGTTCCCTATGAACATTAAGCTTGAATGAAGAGCTTTCAGGTAGCGTATCATTAACTATGGATATCATTGGTTAAGAAAGTTTCTTGTAATTATTAAAGGAAAGAATCTTAGTCTTGGCAGCATTGAATGTAACCATCCATTTATGTCTCCATTCCACTACAGACTGGAGGTCTTCCTCTAAGGTTTAAGCCATTTCCTTAGATATGTGTTCCTTATTTTCTCTTTGTGTCTGTTATAGAGCATCGTGTCATTAAAAAATATACCCATCTCATCTTTTTTCAGAGAGGTCATTTATATTTTATAAAGGTCCAAGGAACGACTTCTGAGTCACATCCACATATTTCGATGTCTAACAACCGAAGACAACCTGGATTTTTCTCTTATTTATTATCATTGTGCCATACTCTGTCAAAAGGTTGACATATCTAGGATTACTGCTCTAGCCGCTTCAATGCATAGCATATACGTTCAGAGATTACAATAGGATATCTGCAGTAGAATAGGCTTGCTTAAATCTGTACTGTTGGTCAGAAAGAATCTATGAGGTGATGGACTAGTGTTTGATTTATTAGGGACTCAAAAATTTTGACAAAGAGAGGTAGGAGGCTAATGGGGCAATAATTTAGTGGATCAGTTCCTTTGCCAGAATTCTTGTGAGCTGGTATCACAGTAGCAATTTTACAACCATCAGGAAAGCAAGACTCGGTAATGCAAATCATTTTTTTTAAATAGTATAGCCAGGATCAGATCAGTGCAAACTCTCGGGCTAGCAAGTTAGCCTACTTGACGGCCGTGCAAACGACCTCAAGTTCCCTGGATAGTGGGAGAACTGTTCGCTGCCCATTATTTACTACATTGTCATGAATTTTCCAGAACTCATGAGTTTCTAATTTCTGCGACAATACGTTTTTTAGTAGCTTTGTTATATCTTCTTTTAGCTGCAGCTATTTTGCTCTTATAATCATTTCCAGCATATATTTTGTTTATTTGTACTGAACTTATGTTGAATAAATCTGTGGTATGCATGCTGCCTTGCTCCAAAGCTGTGCAAGTAGAAGTGAACCATTGGGGAGCGTTGGATTTGCTATATGACTTCTGTGTGGGAATATACACTTCAATTGTCACTTTGAACCAACCAGTGGTCTCATTTGTAACTGTTCCACCGGAAGAAAAAAAGATATTTCTCCATGGAGCATCTCTGATTTGATCCCTGATAGCTTCCCAGTAAAGGTTCTTGTAGTACCTTATTGTTTTGAGCTTTTCAAATTGGGGTCGAAAGTTTAGGATTATGTCTAGCATGATCAGCATTCCCAAATCCTCGGGAACTATGGTCAGAAATAGGTTTAGAAGTGAGGCTTGCTGATTCTGTTAATCAGGGAGGCACGTCTGTGCCAATGAATGAGATATGGAAAAGTTATGTGTGATGCTACAAGCTGTATCTGTGTAACAAGAGAAATAAAACTAATTACCGTGGTGAACATCAAAGTCACCAAATACATATACTTGGTCTGTGGTATCTAGGGAGAGTCCTGCATCTATGCTGTCAGAGACATGGCTGATTACAGTCCTGGGACGAGGATAACAGTAAATAAAATATATTAATTAACACTATGTTGCAGGTTTAGTCTAAAGCGCATGAATTCCTGATTGTATGATTCTAGTTTGGATTCCCTAGTCAAGAGGAGAGTATTACAAATATAGACTCCAAGTTTGTGCATGTGCCTGTTTAAGTTCTTACGGCAAAATGGGAGATAACTAGACATGCCAAAGTGATTAGAGGGAATGGAGGAGTGTTGGCTAGTTTCACTGAGCACTAAGGTATCTGTGGAGTTTTCTAGGCGAAATGATTCTACATCATCATACAAAAGTGGCTCAGTCCAAGCGCATGAAGATACATGGAAAACAAGCACTTCCAAGATGACCAATTTTAGGGGAAGGGAATGAGGCCAAAGTGAAGGACGGCACTTATTGCTCTAGTTAGGAAACAAGGAAAAGCACTAGATGTCTACTGCGTCCCTGTGATTGCACCTCTGCACCTAACTAAGAAGGAATATAGAAGCTTGGTAATAGATAGAGCCTATCTACTCCTTAAGTAGTTTAAGTTTGCAACTCGGTAATTTGTTTGAGTCACCATCTCTAGGAAGGCTATTGATCGAGACTAAGAATCCCCTCTTTCCCTGTTTGTTTGGTGCTAAGACATATGAAGACAGTGGCACAGGTTTAACATCAGTTTTTCTTCTCCTAGATGGATGACCTCACGAGATCTATGGGTCTATGAACACCGAGAGGGGTAGCGCCACCCCTGGATTCAACGCCCGATATTTCATGGGTAGTTAGGATTAATTGATTTAGTACTAAAGATAATTAATATCTGCTATAAAGTTACACTCCTCCATAAAATAAAATTAAGCTTGGAAGATTTGGTTCCCCACTTATTATAAGTGGAAAAGTAGGAGCATGGGATGCAAATGTAAGATTAATATCTAATAATTAGATTTCAACTAGGAGAAAATGTGGTTTATATATTAATAAATATATTAGAATAAGAAGTTAAGGTATGATTCAAAGTGAATTTCATGCAAAACAAATACCGCTACTTACTTTAGCCCATCTAAGGTAAAGAAAGAAACAAGGAGTATTTACTTAATATAGATAATTTTAAGTATTAATATAAACTATGACTAATAAGTATCTATTCAATATAGATATAATGCAGAGTATAGGTATAAATTATAGATAATGCAAGTCCATCCAATATGGATTAAGACCTATGGATATTAAATATTCACTTTTAAAATTCTTCTACCTTCTAAAGTTAAAAAAAGACTAGAAGATAAGATCTTCTCCCATAATAAGTACAAAGTAGGAGGTATGTAATTTTATAGTTGCATGGGAAGAAGAGCAATTGTTTTTTGTCAACTTGCAACAGAAGAGATGATATAAACTACGGTTACAAAAATACACTATTAATATACATTAGGATACACAGGAATTAGGGTTAGGGTTGGAGGATATAAGGATTTAAAATGATGTTTATCATGCAAAACAGGCACATGCAGTCGTCTTGTGGGCAAAGTAACCACTTTTAACTCTTCACCTAGAAAATATTTTTTGTGTTATTTTGGACAAGGGACTTTAGTATCAGACATTAAGAACCACATATGGCCAGTCAAGGAAAAATAATAATTCCAAAGCTTCAAAAGGAGTTAAAAATAGAATGTTATCCAAGAATAAAAATAGAAAAAGAAATGTAGGTAAAATAAGTAGCACCATTACGATATTGAATAAGCAAGTGAGAAATTTGGAAAATAAGAGAGGCTGTCTTTTGCGATTCGAGTTTATGTTGCATTCAGCATTATGAGCAGCTAGGTGTAAGATCAAACGAGTTTCTGCTTGTCTTTAACCTATGGTCAATACTTAAGCGACTCAGCAGTGGGGGGAAGGAGGGCCCTTCTTCTTCTTTTTAAAATCTTTTTTGTTCATCTACTTATTTATTTATATTCATGTTATTTCTAGATAGCGAATGTTAAGCCATTTAGCAACATATACGGCCAATAAAGGCCTTGTCTTAAATAGCACATTTTGTCAAAGATAGACAGAGCCTACTTACTCTTTAAACAATTTAGGTTTGCAAACTGGAGAATCTGTTCAAGTCACTAGCTCTAGAAAGGTTGTCAGTGATATGGAGTCAAAATTGCAGGCTTTATATCAGAGCCTTCACTTTCTCAGATGGCTGACCTGACAAGATTTACGAGTTCATTACACCAAAAGAGCTAACCAGGTATTTCAGTACTCACACATGGCAAAACGTTATTTAAGTATCCTACTTAAATAACGTTTTGCTCTCTTCTAAATAAATTAGCATAAAAAAAAACTTGAGGATTAGAATTGAATAACATACACCATATGTGAGTGAATAGAACTTTATATTTGGGTGCGAAATGTTGATCTTTTATAAAGCAGAATGACGTTCAGAATGTAATCAATTAACACCATCATAAATATACATAATCCACATGGGACTGGGCCCATGGACAACTGCAAACTAAGATAGAATTTTAGTAATAAATTATCCAAATTTATAAGTTATAAATATGAGAATATAAGGATGGATGAAAGTGAGAAGATAAAGCAGGAATAGGAAAATTCCAAATTAAAGAACAGAATATATATATATATATATATATATATATATATATATATATATATATATATATATATATATATATATAGGTAAAAGGCAAATGAAAATATGGGGATAGAACAGAAGGGAGAAAAAACGTGTCTTGTTAAATTTAGGCTAAGCCCGAGAAAATTAAATATTACTCCCAAAGTCGATCATGACTAGATGCTATGAAACACTTAATCTGATGCAACTGTTTTCTGTTCTGGAATTGTTATAAAGTTAATAAGTGGGACTTTTGACAGTGCAGAAACACGTTTTTATATTTGATATAATGTTGTTTTTTTTAATTTTTTATTCATGTTCTATTATTATTTTTTTTTAATTATAATTTTGGTTAAAATATTTGTGATTCGTTGTTTGCTGATTATGTGGTTCTGTCTGATTCTTTAATGCTGATCATATGAAATATCAAGGGCAGCAACCTTGATGTTGGATTCTCATTTAATTGCTTCGTTTGACCTTTCAACCAATCATAAACATTTCCAATCTGAACCCGTTTATCTTTTAATATTATTATGTATTTACCTACCACTTTTTTTATCTGCAATCTTTATTCTCGCTCTTTTGAATAGAGGATGTTCTATGTTTGTTATTTCCTCCATTCACGAATTCAGGGATCAAAACACAAAATGTCAAACAGTCTAAGAATCCGTTTTGGTATTTTGCAGTGATTACACAATCAGTAAAACAAATTAACAGATTTGATGATGCTGAAGATACAATAAAATGAAAAATACTAGTTGATGAAATTGTTGCTCGCGTGAGTAATAATTGACTGACGAATAATCAAATCTACAATCTTCAGGCAGTCTTGGATTAGTCTTTCAATACAGCTTTGCCTCAAAACCTGATTTTAAAATTACCATTTTATTTTCTGCTTTGTTTGAACTTCCTATTCTAATTGAGGCTATCTTCACAATGAATACCTTCCTTCCAATGGATGTTCAGGCTCAGCACCCTGATATCCATGTGTTAATAAATGAGAATTCCAAGATTAAATGGAAGCATTTTATAGATTTGGACTTTTTTTGTAATTCAATGTAAAAAAGGCAAACGTTTAAAGTGACCTTAATTCTAATGTATGTATACACGTGTGCAATGCTATGTAAAGTTAGACTTGTGTGTATATTTGTATGTACAGGATTCACTCTTAAACTAATTAACTGATTATCATACATTTTAGAATACAGCTGCCAGGCATAAGGAGTTCAGATGTGGGTTACATTTACTTTAATTTAATTTTATGCAAAAATGGTAACAAAAAGTGGAAGCATTTTGTGAAAATTAAACATTTTACATTTCAAAATATAGAAACAGCCTTCTATTTAGAAATTCATGTATATATATATATATATATATATATATATATATATATATATATATGTATGTATGTATGTGTGTGTGTGTATAAGATCAAAATCTAATTCAGTGAAGAATCATCCATTAATAATCCATTAATTAGTTAGAAATGACGTCAATGTAATGTGGGGGCGGGGGACAAGAAGAAATAAGAATTTCAGTAAAAAGGTATAGGAAATAGGGTTGGTGGAAAAACAATGGATACAAAGTTGTTCACAATGGAAGCTGAATGTGTGGTGGATAAATGATAAATTTTTTATTAATTTTTTTATTACATTTTCACCCCCAAACAAGGCATAGTACCACTTTGATGTAGGGGGCTACTATCTGGGATATAAATTGCAGGGATACTATGTAAAGACTTGAGCAGCAAGATGTCTGTTTACATCTTGAACTTCTGTATGTCAGTACAGTCAAGGAAGCAAGAACACGAAAAGGAATTCCAAAGTCTAGCAGTTTTGGGGAATAAACTATTAGAGTAAAAGGCTTTCTGGAATCAGGAATCTGGGGATCTCTACTTTGTAGGGGTGGGATTTTGCTGCTTGTCGGGGTTTTCGGGGTATTTACATCGGGCTTGTAGTTTTTTGGAGCATTCACCATTAAAATACTTGTAGAACAGGCAGAGGGATGCAACATTTTTTCGATGGGACAATGGTTGAAGCTTATATGACAATTCAGGACCAATCAGGTTGGTGATTCTCTTCTGAACCCTGTCCAGGGGCGAGAGACTATTAGCAGGTGCACCAGCTCAAATGAAACAACAATACTCCATACATGGACGAATGGTGGCCTTGCAGAGGTACAGAATACTTTCAGGCATAAGTAACATCCTAGCATGGTAGAGAGAGCTGCCTTCCTCGATATATCTGTTCCAACTCATGTTCCCTATGAGCATTAAGCCGAGGAGTTTGAACAAAGTATTTTCATGTAATGTATCATTAACTATAGCTATTTGTGGCTGAGAATGTTTCTTGTAATTATTAAAGGAAACAAGCTTAGTCTTGGCAGCATTGAACGTTACCATCCATTTTTGTGCCCATCTCTCTACAAATTGGAGATCTTCCTCTAGGGTTTCTGCCATTGCCTTGAATATGCGTTCATTTGTTTTCCCCTCATGCCTGTTATAGAGCGTTATATCATCAGCAAATATGCCCATCTCAGAAACAATTTTATCAGGGAGGTTATTTATGAATATCAGGAATAATAAACATCCAAGGATCGACTCCTGAGGAACACCCATATTTATATCATATTGTTTTGACATATGACCATCAGGGACAACCGACATAACAATTTTAGAAGTGACCCATGCCAGCCGGTTATAGCCGATGACATATCGATCCGAGTGGAGTGTATAGTTAAAATAAGGGATAGACCGATCGAGGTACTGATTGACAGAAGTCTCGCTCCTCAAAACATCAGTTTTTGAGGAGATAAAAACCCATAAAGGAGAGTTAAGGGATTCTAACCTAACTCGCAAATGGGCAAAGGATGCCAGTGAAAAGCATCGCCCATTTGCCCATTAAAATAAAGAAGGCGAAAACTTTGTCACGGTTTTATATCATCTCAGACTTAGATCGGGAGTTGATATTAGGTGCAGACTGGTTGCAAAGGAACCAAGCCCAAATAACCTTTCACCCTAACCAACTAACGGTTAAAGGAGTGAACATCCCACTTCGTAGTAATATCAGTGGTAGAGTTGGGTTACCGCCATGCACCGCATCCACACATACTGTTAGAGTAGTTTCTAACAAACAAAAGGGAATCCACCCCGTCAACATCGATCGCCAGTCTTAAAAAGGAAACCTGTCACAGAGGTAATTTAGGTATGCCCCCACCTATCCACACCATATGTATCAGTGAACTGCAAAAGTTTCAGAAAAATTGTCAGATTTCTACCAGACTTTTCTTTTCAGGGGAAAAAAGGGACTTTCAGTGATTAATCCCTTCACACAAAAATCCAAGAACTCTCAAACTCATAAAAAATATCTGGATAACTCACAACCTAGAGAATTCTCGAATTTACCCTTGTCCAACATTATACGGCCAAGAAATTTGAAAAGAAAAATATATATACACAGGAGCAAGGAGAAATTGTCACCAACACACACACACACACACACACACACACACACACACACACACACACACACACAAAAAAAAAAAAAAAAAAAAACTTTGAAAAATTCAAAACAAGTAAAGCTTCATAAAAGGTCACTAGTATCGAATGACAAAAAGAAAATAATAATAATAATAATAATAATAATAATAATAATAATAATAATAATAAAATATAATAATAATAAGCGTCGAACACATAAGGACAATTAATATGATTTGTAATTTCTATAAGAGAGAAGAAGAATAATGAAATATGAAAGTCAATAAGAATCAAATGACTATAAAACTAAACAAGGGAAGATTAACGTTTTTTTTTTCAAAAAAAACAAACAAAATTATTTTTTTTAAAAAATGATCAAAAGAATTTAGTTTTCAAAAAAAAAAGTTCATAATTAATTGAAAGAAAAGAGAAAGACTTTTCAAAATAACCATTGTGCCAACGACCCGACGATGTTATGACCTTTGCTAGTGAGAGCAAAGGCCACAAAAAGGGGGGGGGGCGAAATGTGGCACAATGGAGAGCGTTCCTTTTGGAGGAGCTGGGAGCTTCTACATTAACAAACCTTGTGCCTTACTTGTCTGTACTTGTGAGGTGCAGATGTGTTAAGCATGTGCTTTGTTGGTTTGGGAAGGTAAGAGCATGTCGGCTGGGTTTGAATGACAGTCGTTTATTAATATTCAACTAAGTCAAAACGATTTGAGATCCTAGAAAACGAAAGGTCAAAACCAGAGAACTCATCATTGAGGCTTACGAAAACAAAACAATTTTAAAACTGTATGAATATATCTTTCTCTCTTTTTATGTCTCTCTCTCTCTCTCTCTCTCTCTTTCTCTCTCTCTCTTTCTTTCACTCCCCTTCTCTCTCTTTCTTCATTGAAAGAGAGAATTAAATATAATTCTATTGTTTTAAAACATTTGAAGCTTGCATTCTGGGTTCGACGGACGCGACATAGCAATTTTAGCTGCATGCGTCTGGTTTCAACTAGTCTTTATAAAAATATGCTCTGCCAGTGTTAAATGTAAAATAAATTATATATATATTCATAAAAATGCATTTGTTCGCTGTTTCTATACAAGCGTTAAATTTCAGTATGCTGTCCCTGGTGACGATAGAAATGCTGCCTGTGACGACGCAATGAAGACTAGAGAAGCGACCAATGCCAGCCGGTATAACAGCCGACGACATATCGACCCGTTGTGTTGCTGTTCCCATGTGCCTATCGTTTATTCCCCCAGGGAGCTGGTTGCGTTCCCAGGATGTTCCTCAACCAATTAACCCGGGAAATGATAGTGTCATATTCTTCTCTTATTTAATTTTATTTTATTTTAGAGTTAAACTTACAACATTCTACAATAGTTGGATATGATTTACAGTCTTGATTAACGACGGATAGAATTGAATTGGACAGTTTAAGGCAGATTGCGGCTTGGGCAAGATTGAGTTGAATTGACTAACATGACGAACATAAATCTAAGATGTGGACCTGTGTAGAGAGCCGAAGTGTAACAAATACAGCCAGAATGCAACCAATATTTACAGAAAGTATTGGAGCCTTTGTTTTGTTTCTCTTGTTTTATTTTATTTTTACATTTGTGAGCCAATGCACCCACTCAGCAGTCGCCAATGTGTGAGAGACAACGACACAGCCAGAACTAGAGTAGAACATGAAAGAAAATAAATCCACAGCACTCAACTTTAGCAATTGTTATAACGCAGGGAACCATATGGGTCTTATGCCAATCTTCGAGAGTCTTGTAAGAGAAGTTGGATCAATAAGACATGTTTTTATGACTCTCACCCCCACTTCTTTTGCTTCCTCCTTTTACTTTGCAGCTCAACGAACAATCAAGCGGAGTACATGAATAAATCATTCATCTTCTAAAAGTTCTGAATTAATTAATAATTAACGTGACAATTAACCCCAGAATATAGCATATTACATCGACATTGGTAAAAAGATGTTTTTGAGTTGATTAAAGAATTTATTTGTTGAATGACATTTTAAAATAAATCATTTCATAGTGGCAAAGTCCGGGATTAACATTCTGGTTATGTAACAGTCGTAACTAGCAGAGTTTGTGTAGGTATTATATTATAGTTTAACTTATAATGGAATTTTTCACTTATCTGTTTAACTATATGGAAATTACCGTTTTCGACAATTAATTTTTATGTATGCGTATTCATCTTGGTAGAGCTGTGCTAAAAATGAAAACATTTACATTCTCTCCTATTCCTACAGTTCCTATAAAATTACAAAGAGAAATAAAAGAAGAAATCTATTGCAGCACGGATACTGGTGTGTTCATACTAATATCACCATTATATGACTGACCTGAACTCATCTTTTGTATTAGTTTATCTGTGTGTATGTATGTATGTATGTATGTATGTATGTATGTCCAGCTAAAAATAAAATAAACTACAAAGCAAACAGACACAAAGTTGGTATATTCTTGATTGGCATTATCATGGATGAATTGTATGTGAAAATTAAAATATATATTCATTCTTTGGTGGTGAGGGTTAACTGTCCCTGATTTTGTTGGGGAGTTAATGGGTTAGTTTTTCAACCATCTCCATTGTTATCTGTTATACAAAAGAAAGATGAATAACACTATTATTTTCAATACATTAAAAATAAGGGAGAGGGATGGGCTGGGTGGAAGAGAAATAAGGACATGGAAAAACTGGAAAGAGAAAAAATAAAGAAACAGATTGAGAGAGGTAGAGAGATATAAGTTTGTTTATTTTACTTGAGGATAAGGGTATAAGGTGTGTAAGGTGTATAAGGTGTGTAAGGTGTATAAGGTGTGTAAGGTGTATAAGGTGTGTAAGGTGGTAGTGTAATAATCGTTAATGGTGTAAATTGGGTAGAATTTGATTATTTATGGTGACGGCTCAATAATAAATTGTTTACATTGGAATCGAAGGCTACCATGTTGTATTCAACTGGGAAGCAGGTCAGTGGAACAGTGTTCGACAGGCAGGCAATTCTTGGAAAAAAGCTTTGTTTATGGAATCTGCATGAATCTAAAGGCACAGATAGAGAGTGAGGGAAATCGTTTATAGTGGTTGTAGCTAGTCGAGTGTCTTTTGTGAAAGTTTGGCAAGCGGGAAGCATAGATTTTAGTTCAGACGAGTTTTAATCTAGTTTTAATATAAAGATGTTACACCTACTTTTTAACCTATTCTATTTCATTATTTCATGGCTCCGGGCAACGTCGAGTAGTTCTGTTAATCTTTAATAAAATGACTCGTGGAATGTTAGAGGTCAGCCTTTTTTTCCTTAAATTTTATTCTATTGTATTTACTTTATTCTTTTAAGAATTATAAGAAAACTTTCTGACTATCAATTTCCATAATCGATAGCATTTTTCCAGAGAGTCCAATCTTCAATTTTCACTTGCAACATGAATTGGAATAAATACATAGGAGATACTGACATGAGATAAGTTTTCTGCAAGAAAAGTAGATTCCCTTTACTGCGCGAAAAAAAATTTCACGTCTACCATTATGGTATATCTGTATAAAACCATTATTTGTCAATATTTTTGCCATATCAACAACTTGTGCCTAATTGTTTATTTTTGTATTTTTCGAGAAATAAATGATAAAAACCTCAACCACTAGTTTATCCCTCTTGAACAGAATGCAAAAAACAATATCTAACCTAATAATTCTCACACTGCTTGCACTCTAGTCTTTGTCACATTGACACACATTTGTGTTCCTGGTTTATTTATTAATTCTTTTTATCTTCCCAACGAAAATAGCTCCGATTCACCCAACTAACAGCAAAATCTTTCCCTTCATTTCAATTGTCCCCGAAATATTTTTGTAGACAAATGTTGTTTTTTTGTAAATGAATTGTTAAAACGATGGTAGTTATACACAATTGTGCAGAATGACAAGTTTTATTAGTCACATTCAAAATAAATTTCTGACAACCTTCTAAAAACGCAAGATCCCCTTCTAACCTTTCATCACTATAGTAGGGATGGTGGTAACGTGGTTTCATTAAAGCTATACAATCTGGAACTCTGGTTCCTAGCAGGATCATCCATGACAGATGTTTAGACCACAACCTGGCTAATTGGACTCTGGTGAAAATCTGAGAGAAGATACCATTAGGATCTGTCATCCTTTGGTCGTTTCTGCCTTTGCATGTTGTAAGCAAATATGTGTTAGACATGCAGCTGTACATTAATGGAGTGAAAGTGACACTGTTGTTTCTGCACTTTTCTTTTGTATGTTCTGGGACAAACCTTCCTCAACTTCGCATACAGCTTCTGAACCTTGCTGCTTGCTCTTGGTATTGGGGGCAAAAACCTGCAATCACACAAGTTAACGAATAGCTGTATGATCTGAACTCATGGTTTGTATAAAGAGCAGTTGTCTGTGTGTCTGTGTGTGTATGTCCAACTAAAAATCAAAAACTACGACACAAAACTCACAAAATTTGTATTTTCATGATATAGCATAAATGAATTCTATAATCATCCTACTCAAATATAAAAAGAAAAAATAGGTTAACAAAGGACAACACTAAGACAAAATGTTGCACTTTGTTCAGCTTTTTGTCAGTATTCAAAATATTTTTGGCATTTTTGATAAATTTCAGTGCTTAAATGAAATAGAACAAAAAATAATAGAAACTGAGCAAATTATCGTTTATCATTCTCCAGTGTAAATGCATTCTTGGCAGTTTTGCAAATGGCAAAATTTAGAAAAAATTTGAAGGTTAACAAGAACATACATTTTCGATGCATATTTATGATTGACCAAAGAAAATGTGGTGCTTCTCCACAACTATACCTAGAGTGAATATATATGCCATAAATAAAATAGCAAGAAACCTTTATGATGTACTTACTTGTAAGGGGAAAATAAATAATATTCATTAAAAATTACAGAAATTCATCCAGTTATTTTGTTTTTATAAAATAAATTCAACTTTTAGATGTACACAGAACATTGCTATAATTATCAGACGATAATTCTTATAAAATTTTCTCCACAAAGTTTGAATTATCTCCCTTGCTTTTCATAATGAATTTGATAATGGAAAAGCACCAAAAATGCCAGTTAAAATATAAAAGTGATAGACAACCCGAGAGACAAAGCTTATTATTGAAATATCTTGGACGTTCCTGAGATAAGATACGTCCATTCAATCTGCGCATTTAGTGATCAAGCAAGAAAAATGATATATCAAGCTTAAAGAAGATAGATGAACAAAAATGTTACTTTTGAGATTAAACATCTAGAAAAATGTTATTTAAAGATAGAATAATTCTATTTCAAGCTTAAAGAAGATAGATCAAGAAAAATGCTACTTTAAGATAAAACATATAGTCCCAGAAAAATACTATTTCAAACTTAAGAAGAAAGGCCATGAAAAATTGCTATTTTAAGCTAAAATAGTTCAAGAAAAATTTCATTTTAAACTTATAGAAGCTAATCAAAATAAAATACTATTTTATGATAGGCCAAAGAAAATGCTATTTTGAGCTTAAACAAGGAAAATACTATTTCAAGTTTAAACATCACAGACCACTGAATATGTTATTTCAAGCTTAGACAAGATACCTGAAGGAAAATTCTATTTTAATTTTAAAATATAGCAGATAAAGGAAAATATTATTTCAAGTTTAAACATGATAGAAAAATGATATTTCAGGTGTAAAGAAGATAGGCCGAAGAAAATTCTATTTTAGAGCTAACACAAGATAGAGAAAAAATGTTACTTCAAGTTCAAAAGAAATAGACCAGGAAAAGAGCTATTTCAAGCTTAAAGAAGATAGAACAAGGAAAATTTTATATTAAACTTAAGCGTCACTGACTAACAGATGAATTGTCTTATAGAAATTCCTGGACAACAGTTAAAATAAAATGTGTTAATTTAATTTAAGCAAAAAAATGAATTTTCATACATATTTATGACAGACCAACTGACCAACAGATAAAGTATCTAAAAAACCTGACACACATTTGAAAACAAAGAAAGAATAAAACTAAAAAAAATTACACAGATGAATCCACTAACATTCCAAGGGTGGTAAGTCTGCCTATCTGACAGATGATTTTCATCTTTATCACCAGAGAGCATTCTCATTAAACATGGTTCACAGTGTAAATCTTCAGTTTCTCACCAGAGTTCCAATAAACCTAAGCTAACTATATCTCACTGAAACATAAACTCATGAATTATGATTGAATATTCAGATGCTATTTTGGATAGATTTAGTTCCACCAACTTTCAGAAAGGAGTGGAAAGGGTAAAATTACAAAGGATGAAAGAATTCCAAGTGCTATTTATTTATTTGTTACAAACGTAAGCACGGGATAGAGTGATCTCATGACCATGTAGACGTGTTAAATAATTTTATTTCATTCCCTTACAGTGAGAACTTGTTTAAGCTCGAAATAGCATGAACACATGGCACAACAGAAAAAGGTGCTGAGGAAAAATTAGTTTTATGTGACAAGCTTCTGAAGATTGAAGGTTCAATCCTCACCACAGTCAATACTAACTAGCGATAAAAATGACTTACTTAACACTTCTACCCAGTCATGGAAGACAGAACGGGAACAATCTACCCTTGTGGATTAAATGAAAGGTTTAGTTAGAAATTCTATGTAGATTCACGAGTTTGACATAAATCTTCTTAAGACCGAAAAGAAAATGAGTTTCATTTTTTTATTTTGACTTGGAAGATGAAGTTTCCACATCTGAGAAGAAGCCACTCAGGACACCCTTTTCATTCTTACCAGAGTATAAAACAGAATTTGAAATCTAGTGGGCATGTCTTCTTCTCTTTCCTACAATCACTTTATCACAGATGAGATGTTGCTATTTTCATAGTAAATTCTCGACTGAGCTACAATCTATGGTTCCCACCTCCCAGTAAAACAGTTACAACAAAATATAGTCTAGGTATGACCACTGTCAATAATTTCTCTTTCTCCTTGTGTGTGGCTAAAACTAAACATAGCATCCATGAACAGAGTTTCTTTCTTAGAACAACTCAGCTGTGGAACACAATACCATGTAGTTGTTTTTAAGTTTAATGTAAACAAATTCTTCCTGAGCCTTTCCCTTTTTATTGGCCTGTCATGCTTAAATCTGAAATGGAATTTTGTCAGCCTGTCATGCATAAGTTTAAAATTGCAATGTTTGTATGCATTTTTAGAATATTCATGCCAGTGATTTTTCAGGGTTTAGCAGTACTAAAATTACATCGGCTATTCCTGTTCTCATGTATTCCCATATCACTAAGTACTTTTTCTAGTCGTATTAATGAATACGGTTACTATACAAGATGGTAGACAGCAACACGGTAACTATTAGTGTGTGCTTTGAATTATCTGAATATTACACAAGTTGGTGTTCACCAAAATATGATAAAATGTAACATACCTTATATTTTTTTCTTCTTCGAATATCTCAAAAGTAGTTCATTAGTTAATCACATAATTTTTGGAGTTATATAACCATGAAAGCAGAAAATTTACTTAGCAGATTTTGACTGGAAAAAATCCTTTACTAATGGAGATTTTGTATGTGTCTCTCTGAAGTCGAAACTCTTGTTCTACTTCTATTACTAATCTTTTTATCTTATTTATTGCTAAAGGAGATTTCATATATTATAGTAATAAAATAGCCAAAACTCTACGATTACTTCTAGTGAGTTTTGCAGCAAACTCTGACACTTGCCGAAAGAACAAGAGCTGAGGACCGTGGACGCCTCTATATCTTTCAATAAGACTTCACTCCTGTACACAAGATCAAGATGTCACAAGTGTGACTGCTCAACAAGATTCCTCACCACTGGTCGCTAGATTTATAGCCATCCTCCTTACATGACTACAATCGCCTTGACTATATCTTCCAATGTATGAATGAGGTTAAGACCAACAAGCATGCTCACAGGCTCAGTTCTCTAAAGGCTGCCAATATAGACAAGGACATGATCCCAAAGCGTGTGACATTTCACAGCTACTTTGAGATTGTTGTCAAATAGTCTATGACAAGGATGGAATTATGGACTGCACCCTTGGGACAAACTTTGTGCAAATCTTTCACATCTTCAGTTCCTTGCAAATAATTGTGTGTACAGTTCTCACACTGGCATCAAATTGTGCACTTATTGCCTCTATAGACACACAACGGGCCGTATCCATGAAATTCTTCATTTGGTCAATCAATTATAGCGTTCTGACTTCCTTAGATCTCCCATACCTCTCATCATACCCCACACACTCCCTGCTTTCCTTGAATCTCTTATACCACTTAAGAACTGGTGCTTGATTAATGCAAGATGGTCCAAAAGCAGTCTGAAGCATTCCATAGTTTTCTGTGGAATTTTTCCAAGTTTAAAACAGAATTTTATTTCATATCCTTCTACTAAAGTGTCCTCACATTCAGATTGCAATTTTGCAATTCACCAGCTGTGACAATCAGGCTTTAGTAGAGTGCATTCCAATTCCTGCGGTAGCTGTTCATTTGAATCTGAAATCATAAAAAGTTGATCAGTCATCTCATACGATTTATAGCAATAACATACTGAATTTCCAAGAGTTTATGACAATTTTAAATGCCTGTACAAAAAAGTCTGGAAACTTATTGAAAGCACCTCATACAACTTGTTTTATTTCCTATTTCGGTTTCTTTTGGTCAAATATTTGATTTTGCTGCAACATCCTACATTCAGCATCCAAGCATTATCTTTCAATGCACAAATCAGCAGGTGTAGTGTAGTACATTTTCTGTTTTGATAGTACTTAACTCTCGACCCCTTTTTACATGAGTAAGTTACATGTGTTTTCTGGTTATGATAATTTACTCACAGAGATTACCTTCTCTTTTTTTTTTGAGGTGGGTGGTGGTATTGTATTATTTGTTTTGTTGTTATGACAGCATCCTCCCAGGTATTACCCCCTTTTTGGGGGCAGCGGGTTGGATTAGTTTCCTCTAAAGGAGGAAGTTTCAGGGGAGTATGAAATTCACAAGTGATCCTCAGTTGCATATATATATATATATATATATATATATATATATATATATATATATATATATATATATATATATATATATACAAATGGAAATTCTTTTAACTTTCTTGAAGTTTTACATTTGGATTTTACCGTCACTGAATATTTTATCTTCCACCAGACTATCCATTCATGTGTAACCACCTTTTTCTTCACCATATTCCCTCTGCTTCACTTTTTTTTTGTTTCAAGTAAGATCTTTGACTTACTTGTTGTTTCATCAAATACTTCTGCATGCAAAATCCGATCCCACATTTTGCTAATTCCTACCCTCTGATGAGAAGGAAAGTATTTCTTCGAAACTCCGCGGATTAAGGACTATCCATTTATCTAGTGTTTCCTTTTCAGATTAAATATGTTTTTAACTCATTTCAAAGTGTTTTTTAACATATTTTATTAACTGTTTGCTCATATATATATATATATATATATATATATATATATATACCCATTAGGAGGAGATGATAACATTAGGTTGTTGCTGCTCTTGCAAGGAAGTTATCAGTGTGTTCATACATATATCGCCTGGTATTCCTAAATCGTCATCATCCAAAATTGACCAGACTCAACATTGCTTAACTTTGATGATTTTACGAGAACCATTATGGCAACATGATTATGCCGTATTTACTAGCAAAATATGTGTTTGGTGGTAGCATATTATTGCTATTATTGATAATTTCCTTTATTAGATTTGAAACAAAATCCATCAAAAGTTCGGATTAATAATTAGTAACACATACTTATGATCTCAGAAAAAAGTTCCAATTTCCTACCTACAAAGACTGAAAATACCCACCTTCCAAAAATTGATAAATAAAAATTATTTTTTCAAAAATATCTAAAAATACACTTTTTTCAGTAACATTAAAACAAAAATTCAATTGTTTGAACTCGTGATTATAGGAGAACCTGCATTTTCATCCATAGCACTGAAAATGACGTCTAAATTTTCAGAAAATATTTTTATGAATTTATAAAAATTGTGAGGATTTAAAAGTTGTAAAGTTAAATTCTTGATCAGAGAAAATAGAATTATACTTGAAATTGACCAGACTCAACATTGCTTGAATTGAGAGCAACAGCTTTTGCAGAAAACAAACAACAGCCGTGTATGTTATTCGAACAATTTTATGTAGACAAGTAATAAAGAATGGCATTCAAACAGTTATGAGTGTTTGCAAACATATGCATTCGTGGAACTTATATGAAGAAATACTCTGATAACAGCTGTGTATTTCAGTCGTAGGTGGGTGGCTTTGTTTTGTAATGCAGTCAACCGTTGAAAAGGGCGGGAGCTCTAAGTGTTTGAGTTTATATCAGCTTGCTCACGTGATCATAAGGAAGCACTGATTGAGTGGGCCGTCTGCTCAAACAACTCAACTCTTCAATGAACACGAGACAACTCTTGACACATTTCGGAGTGTCCTACGATTTGCAATACAAATTTATTGACTTTGATCTAAGATCCACTAAAAATGCTAATTATCATTTATTTGCATGAATTGTTTATGAAATATTTAAGCTATAAAATTTCTAGTTTGCTTCCTCACCATGGACAAATCAGCAGTAAAATGAACCCCAAATATTAAAGAATTCCTGGTAATTTGTAAGAATGAAAGTGTAGTATCTGTTTTGATATTACACATTATCCTTTTGTCCTCAGCCAGTGAAGGAGAAATCCTTCTAGATTGAGGAAATGTTGATTTTTTTTCCAGTTGTATGCGCCCTTTTTAGGAAAGCTAAATTTTCTCCGCAGGCAAGAAAGCAACTAGAGATTGTCAACTGGTAAAATATGCAATTTATACAAAAGTCTAAAAGTATTTTCAATTGTTTTTTTACACAATCAACTAATCTTTGTAAAACACATATTTTATTTGTTCTTTTCTTTATATTTGCATAGCCAAAAAGATACAAGATTATATTGTCTGTGTTTGTTGGTTAGTTTATATGTCATGTATATCATAGCACCATAGTATGCAGAATACATCTAAGAAAAGCCTAAAATACTGTTTTTCTAAAAATATATCTAAATTGTTATTTTGGGGGGTTTGTTTCTTGTGCAATGGTATGCAGATGTGTCTGGTGATGTCATGGGCAAATCTTGATTTTATAAACTTCTAATATTCAAATACCAAGCCGAAAATGCCGTAAAATGTTACGAGAAATGGAAAAGTTTTTGAATTCTATATAAACACAAATATAACATGACATAAACGAATTATTCAATTTTATTAGAATTAAAAACTAGAATTGACTGCTTATTATTTTTGTTTTTATGGTTGTACTATGATTCACGTACGTTATGTGCAGTTGTAAGAGGAGAGAGAGCAGGGGTTTTCAGATACCTCCTGAATACTACACAGAACAGCAACACATTTACCAGATTATGATATTTTGGGGAAAATTAGTTGGACTAAGAATATATTTTGAGCAAAGTAGCACAAAATATTTTAATGTTGTGACTTTACGCACTCTAGAGTTTTAACGTTCGTGCAATCTAAGATTCGTTTCAAATTGTGAAGATGGAGACAGTCTTATCATTCTTGAACATTATCAAAAGATAAACTGTAAAATTGGAATATATCCTGGGAATTACATTAAGCTACATCCTGTTGTGAGGCCTTAATTTAGGAGTTTTGGGAAGTGTGGAATTACCCTTAACTTACCATTATTCTTAGGTCAAGTATGTCTAGAGATGTATTTAGGGAATAAGTGATGGTGTTTTTTTTTCAAATATTTTAATAAGAATAATTAGAGAAAAGGGGAAAATAATTTTATTTTTTCTACGATTGCTCTCAACTAGCAGGGGTACCCAAAGTTGCTCGGGACCGTATAAGACAATGAGAAAAATGAGGTTGCTTTTGAACATATCTAATATTTTAGGAATGAGCGATTTTTAATGTTTATATATTATTTGCTATCTCGAGCAAAACCAGATTTTACCTACCCTAGGGTATTACATAACATATGTATGAAATAATTGAACAGGCAATTTACAGCACGTATATGAAATAATTTTACCTTCCCTATGAAATAATTTTACCTACCCTCGAACGGGTAATGCAAATACAAATACAAAACAGTTTAACGTACTCTCGGCATCTACTGTACAACATATATGAACTAATAATAATTAATGAAATAATTTCTCTTCCCACAAACGTGATCATAATTTTAAGAAAAATGAAGTTATTTTTAGAAGATGGGTCAATTCTCGAGCAAAGTTATTATTTCAGCGTGGTCCGTATTCTATTTTTGTTTATTAAATTGTTAGGTGGAAGTACAGAATATTTTCAAAACACCCTGCTCTCCCCATATTAAGAATTGATTTCTAAATAATAACATTGTTATTTCAGCATGATCTGTATTCTGTATAAGTAATTTTTTTGTTTATTAAATTCTCATTAAATTACAGAATAGTTACAAAATATCCTCCTCTCCCCATATTAGGAATGGCTTTCTAAATAATAACGTTATTATATCAGCACAGTTCGTATTTAGTACAAATTAGTTTTTTGTATATTAAATTCTTAGATGAAAGTACAGAATAGTTTAAAAACACCCTCCTCACCCCATATTACGAATGGCTTTCTAAATAATAATAACGTTATTATTTCAGCACGGTACACATTCTGTATAAGTCAGCTTTTTTTGTTGTTTATTATATTGTTAGATGAAAACGCAGATTAGTACCCCCATATTAAGAATGGCTTTCTAGATAATAATGTTATTATTTCAGTACGGTCCGTATTCTGTACAAGTTAGTTTTTTGTATATTAAATTGTTAGATGAAACTACAGAACAGCTTAAAAACACCCTCCTCACCCCATATTACGAATGGCTTTCAAAATAATAATAACTATTATTTCAGCACGGTACATATTCTGCATAAGTCAGCTTTTATTTATTAAATTGTTTGATGAAAGTACACAATAGGGCACTTAGCATTACTTTATCAATGTACGTTATTTTTCGAATGTGACAAATAAACATTCAGTATTACTATATCAATGTACATAATTTTTGGAATGTGACAAATAAAAACTCGGCATTACTACATCAATATGCATTATTTTTCGAATGTGACAAATAAATACTCGGTCATTACTCAGCGTTGTTCGTGATTGAATGCTGATCAGATAAGTTTAGATGAAATAAGCCATCGATACCGTCGGTTTCAAACCTGATAATAGGGAACCGTTTTACTTCCCAATATTAAGCTCTCTTCAGCCGATCTATCTCATCTGAACTATTGACAGTCTATAGACATATGGTTTATCATATCTAAACTTCTGAAAACAAAAATAGAAATATTATGCTCTTATTTTGAAAAATTTCTTAACTTATAAACTTATGAACTTCTAATTTATAAACTTCTAACTTGTAAATTTTATAACTTATAAAAAAATAAGTTATAAACTAATAAAGATACAATTTATTGGATGATAGTTATAGGCAATTGATAGGATGATTATAGGCAACGTTATAAGCAATTTATAAGATGATTACAGACAATACGATGATCATAGAAAAATTATAATATGATAATACACAAGGATGATATAGGATGATCGTAGGCAATGTATTAGGAAAATCATAAATATTGTTGATAGAAATTTATAGGCAAATCATAGGACAGTCATAGGCAATTTATAGGATAATCATAGGTGCATTATAGGAAATTCAAAGAATAGGTAGCAATTTATAGGATGATTACAGGCAACATTATAGGCAATTTATATGATAATCATAAGCAATTTATAGGATGATCATAGGCAATTTATAGGATGATTAGAGGATTTTATTGGATTATCATAGGCAATTGAGGAACATTATAGGTAATTTATATGATAATCATAGGCAATTTATAGGATGATTATAGGAAAATTATAAAATGATCATAGCCAATGTATAGGATGATCGCAGCAACATTATAAGATAATCATAGACAATTTATAGGAAAATTATAGGATACTCATAGGCAGTTTATAGGATAATTATAGGTATTTCATAGGATGATCATAAAATATAGAATAACCATCTATAGAATAATCATAGGCAAATTATAGGCAATTTATAGTATTTTCATATGCACTTCATATGATGGTTATAGGCAATTTATAGGATGATCATCGGAATTTTATAGGATTGTCATAAGCATTTCATAGAGGATCATCATAGGAAATTTATTTAGTGTTTATAACTTATAAACTTATAAATAAAAAATGTCATTAATGTTTGTTCTAGATAGAGACATGTGTTTTAATTTACTTCAAAACTAACTTATATCACTTGCAGAAACTGTTAATCGGCGTTGCCTGGTGGAAGCATACCCCCTCTCATAAAAAATTAAACTACGGTTGTTGTTGGTGGCCAGTTCTCAACGTCCTAATGTTAAGAACGGCTTTTTGAACAGACACCTTTAATCTTCCTCCCCAAACGCAGGCCTTACCATGGTAAAAACGGCTTTTAGAATAGACAACCTGTTTTATGAGGTGGAGGATTGTCAAAATAGTTGCCTTGATATATGCTGTAAGCATACTCACGGTAAAGATTACAAACCAAAAAAGAAATTGGGGGATTGCAGTGTCATGCAAAGAGAAATAAACTTGTTTATCGCATGTGTGTAGAACAGTGAATTGCTGTGCATAATGCATGTCATTATATCTCGAAAACTACTTGTCTCTGCCAAAGTTAAAAGAGGTAGTCATATAAAAACCTATAGAAGTTTTCAGTGTAAAGGAAATTATCTAAAAATAAAAAAACAAAGGAAATTTAATGCCTGAGCATTGTCGCATATCATTCCTGAAAAGAGAACTAAAAACAATTATAATAAAAAACAAAACAAATATATAACAAATAAATCTATCCGTAGGCAATGTAATGAAAGGGAAATTGGTACTTTAGCGGCGTAAATTATTTGACAGACAAAAATTTTTTGAAAAAACTGGCGTAAATGTAGTCAGGTACAAACTGAATCCAAATTAATGAAAATGAGAATTTTTCTGGATGTAATTCTGGCTTTGAGTGTAAAAATGTGTTTTATATAAAAAGAACTAGTTTTTAAGATTTGTTAGTCTAACAAACGAAGCATCAACAGTAGTATTAAATAATTTCAAAAAGGCAGAAAAATAGAACCCAAAACGCCCCCTAAAAAAACGAAGGAAAACAAAACCAAAAAAGAAAAATAGGATCGTGTAAATGATGATCAAAAATCGAAAAATAATTATTGTTTATTTTTGTTTTTATTTTTATTTTTATTTTTATTTTTTTAACGTAATCACCTCAATCTAGGTGTCTCTTTGATGAAGTGGGCTACTACAAGTCTCTTGTATTACAAGATTCGTTCATATTTTCATCTCATAAGTTTAGACTCAATTGAATGATATTTTTATTAAATCAAAACATTATAGGCAGAAAGCTGTTATTTTTTTAATGTTAAAGACAAATGTTTTAAAAACGCTACCATAATATGTACAGTTTAGTAATAAAAAACTAAATAGTTGGCGCAGCCTATTTTGTAAATGTTTTCATCTAATGGAACTATTGTTGGCCCGTAATTCCGTGCCATAACACTTACTGTTTAATGAAAGGAAAAGATACTGCCGGTTCTTGTGTAAATGGTTTCATGCAATGAAAGTATCGTTGGTTCGGTGTTTTGTTTTTTGTTTATACTCGGGTATAGACAACTGCTTGTATTCGTCAATTCATGCTATCATCGCGTAATTTAGGACCCTGAAACCGAACATGATAAAAGCGACACATTTTTATTGTATCAATATGGAAATAATGTTAATCAAAATAATGCAAAATGGCATAATTTACAACCAATGAAGCAACAGCATTTGTAATAAATGTAAACATTACCAGAATAAGCTGCGCTAACTAATTTGTACCAAAGTTATGACTATTTATTTGTGTAACTTAAAACTAAATGTTATGGAAAGAAATTATAATTGAAACATGCCGATAATATGTGTAGGAAAAGGTGAGGGTATAGCTACATAAATGTGAACGTGGTAGAGTTTTTATTTGGTTTAATATGCATAAAGGTAATGATTACGCGGCATATTGAATAAGGTTTGATGCGTTCTTTTTTGTAAGAATGTGTGTATTTCGAAGTAATAGAATTTTATGGTCTTAGTCAATGAGAATAGTCGGAATGTTAATGGGGATAAATCATTAATTTCGAATTATGAGCGTAAAGGTAGTTGTATGCGTATGAGTGTTTCATCAAATTAATAAGGGTGCCAGGGCAATATAGTTATAATGTTTATGTAATTATCCGGTGTTGACTGGGAGCGGTGGGAGGACTTTTGATTTAGAGGGAAAAATACAAACTACTTCATCTAAAGATCTTGTCGATCATGATGATGCCACTCGTAGGAAGTAAGGTAGGATTCTATTATAACGAATACATGAGTACGTAATGGTGTTTGAAAGTTACATAAGATGATGGGTAATAGTTTAGACATAATAAATTTGTATGAAGAATTTGTTATTGCAAACTTATCCTAATTTGGTCCAGAGAGGAATTTCTGCAATCATGTTGCTATATAGTAGATGAAAAACGCAGGGTATTTGAAATATTAAATAAAAATAAATCATTAAAACAATTGTGTAAACATTTTTACCTCACATATCTATTTTGTAATATATCTACTCTTAGCAGTTAGAATGGCTTCATACATACATACATACGTACATACATACATACATACACACGCACACTCATATACATATAGTAGTTTGTGAATTCCCTATTGATTATTACATTATACCCAATATATAGTAGAAAATTTCAAACTTTTAAAAATATATGACCTGGATGCGTTCAGCTAAAATTGAAAAAAAAAAAACATAACTCTCCAGCATTATTCGCTACCATCTGAACTAAGCTCATTAAAACTTTACGACTAAAACCGACTTAAACGTGTAAACATATATTTACGTAGGATGCACTTTAGTTTAACTTATGCCTGACATTTTTTTTAATGTTGATCCCTTTATAACTCTAAAACCCAAATTGAATTTGTTCCACGGGTCCAAATAACACATATATCAAGTTTCAATTCTATAGCCCAAAATTGACAAAGTATTTTAGTAGAGACCTTCCACATGCACACACACACACACACACACACACACACACACACACACACACACACACAGAACGTCACTTATATATATATATATATATATATTATTATTATTATTATTATTTCATGTATCGACTGAACACATGGAATAAATAACTACAACACAAAATATATATTGAAAGCAAGAAAGTATATACAATATTTACATAGAGTTCATTGGTACAGTCATGGGGAGACCGTTCCTGAAAAAAGTGTCAGCTGTCTTTCGTTGAGTCTCTTGTTGGGTCTCTCTCTCGTCTTTAGGGTACCAACCATATTTATATAGTTGGCTCTCCCCGTATGCTAATTAGGTAGAGCTACCACAAAACCCCCCTCTCAAGCTTTGGAGTCCTTTTTGGATTTAAAATGGCTTCATATTTTATTATGGGATATTTTCGTCGTAGGTCCCGTTTGCATACTTCATATGAATATGTCAATCAGTGTAATTTTTTGTATATCGATTACGTTTTGGATTCACGTCCAATGGGTCCATGAACTTTCGTTTCCTACCGGATCTTCTCGGTTCAGGAGTATTTTTCAGACGTTCCACTTGAAAAGTTCCATAAATTAATCTAATGATCTTCCTCCTCATCCGGTATACTCTCTTCATACTCTTGTACGTAACATTTTTTAGTTGGTTCTAGTACCTTTTAGGAGTATTTTTCGCCCCTTTAATTATGTAAATCAGGTCACCGATTCTCTTATCCCCTATGCCTCGCTCCCAGAACGCAACGTTGTTTTTTTAGCACTTGAAAAATACCTGAAGCGCCTTGTCCGTTGGAACTCCTGAGGCTTTTTTTTCAGAGAACGCTTTAAGGTGTCGACAAATCTTTCTGCGAGCCCATTGGAACTCGAATGATACGGCAGCATTGTTATGTGGTTAATTTGGCATAACTCACAGAAATCCTTAAACTCTTCAAAAGTGAATTGCGTATCATTGTCACTTACAATACACTCGGCACATTTAACCGAACAAATAGTTTATGTAGAAAAGTTGTTGTAATATTGTTTGTTCGCTTCTTGCGTATATATATAACTACTTAATTTACTCACATAAAATTAATGTACGAAAGTATAGATTTATGCGTAAACTTTAAGTATTTACTTCAAAAGAGCTCAATATGCAGGTAGAGCTAGTTAGTAATTTATAAAATATATATATGGCGATTTACACTGTATATTCGGCGTTTCATCCACTCTAGGATTCCTCAGGATATATATATATATATATATATATATATATATATATATATATATATATATATATATATATGAGAAAACAATTAAAGACTATAAACATATATTTTACATTAATTTATTGTTCGACAAGGTACTCAACTTTGGAAATGTAAAGAACCTTTAAAAAATGTATTTTTTGTTTGTGCAATTCTATAGTGACGAATTTACTTCTAATAATAAATCAAAAGGCTCTTGTTAATATACGCGAACAGAAGTACCTCAGGAGTCCTAGAGTGGATGAAACGCCGAATATTCAGTGTAAATCGCCATATATATTTTATAAATTACTATATATATATATATATATATATATATATATATATATATATATATATATATATATACAGGGTGGCCGAAAAGTCCCAGGACACAATACATGTATTTTTAATAAAACAGCAGCAATTAAGCGCTCCTCAACAGTAAATACACTGATGTCAGTCATAACCTGAAAAAATAAATGAAATAAATTGTTTTAACAACATTAGAATATTAAAATCAATCATATTTAACAGCATTAAAATATTAAAAATAGTGTCCTGGGACTTTTCGGCCACCCTGTATATATATATATATATATATATATATATATATATATATATATATATATATATATATATATATATATATATATATATATACATGGAGGCTTCGAATTGACAGTGATTATCATTTCCTACACTGGTGAAAACATAATTTCGAAAGATATATGTTTGTAGTTTTAAAATTAGTTATTACTAGTTATTTATGAATATTATCATGATATATATATATATATATATATATATATATATATATATATATATATATATATATATATATATATATATATATATATAACATCCATCGTCAGATTTCACGCGTATAAACTTATGGAACATTTCATTCACATCTAAAGATAAAAAGGTTTTCATTAAACGAAACTTTCTGTTATGAATGAATCATGGCAGGCGCTTCACTGATCGTCAGTCCATGTCTCACATCCGTGAAACTTTCACAACAAAAACTCATCTAGTTACAACTACTGTCAATAAATTCTCCCACTTTATAAAGTTTTTATATTTTGGAAACTGCTCGTTTCCTGGAATTTTTGCTGTTGTTTTCGTTTTCAACACCCTCGAAAACCTATAATAGTGGTAATTTTAAAGGATTTTTTTGTGGATTGAAAGATACTGTACCTTTACCAATATTTCAATCATTGTCATTTGTTTTTCTAATTTTGCTTATGAATTACAAAATATCTGATATTTCCCCAAAACGTCTGGCCTTCAATAGAGGTGAGACAAAAAATTGCTGCTATGATTTCAAATGATCTGAAATAACAGCAAGAGAAGATTTGATTCCAAATATTTATTAAAGTAAATTTCACAGTGCATAAGGCTTCTTTGATACTGGAGATATTCATAACCCAAGATGTTTCCTAAGCTCAAGGAGGCTGTCGGTATGAAACAACTGAGGAGATGAAATTGCTGTGAGAAGGGTCTTGGATATACTCATACAAGAGGACTTCCAAGGGGCCTTCCAGAACTTGTTGGAATGGTACAACAAATACATTGTAGTCAGAGGAGATTACTTTGTACGTGACTAGAGTTTGACGTGTGTGTACTATTAATAAAAGTGTTCATATGAAAAAGTTTTAAAACTTATTGAAGGTACATATATATATATGCTAGTATATATATATATATATATATATATATATGCTAGTATATATATATGTTAGTATATATATATATATATATATATATATATATATATATATATATATTCAAGAAGGAAATCATTATAATTTCAATTTACAAATTAAATAGATTTATAAATTTAAAGCGCATAATATTTGTGTTAATATTTATACGACAATCCCAGCTAGATAAAAAAAAATCAATATTCAAGAAAGAGCAATTGGATTTAAATTTTAAATTTCTCTATTTCTCTCTCTCTCTCTCTCTCTCTCTCTCTCTATATATATATATATATATATATATATATATATATATATATATATATATATATATATATATACACAGGGTGGCCCCAAAAAACTGGCCCAACTCTAATTAGGCCCCGTTTCTTAGTGTTTTGTCCGAATGAAATGAAACTTTGGTCATAATTAGTTTATTATATTCAAAACATCACATCAAAACACTAGGGGTTTTTGCCTTTTTTCTCCATTCTACAGCATATGTTGATGGCCTCCATTTAGCTTTTGTTTTTGTTTTTTGATCACCCTATATATATATATATATATATATATATATATATATATATATATATATATATATATATATATATATATATGGAGGCTAAAACATGTAGATTATTAACTTCACCCTGTTACCTATGTTTAGTGGAGAAACGTGAGATTATTAGGCTTAAGGACTGTGATAAATTATTAAATGTAAAAATAGAATCGGCTATAAACTGCAAACATTTTGGTGGCTACGCTTTAAATAAGTTGTAAAAAAGCGAATAGCGATTCCCCATAGTAGTAACACTACAATTCATAACCCCTCACTCCCAATATCTTAACTAATTAATAAGTGAACCAAGTTAAGAGTTGAAAGGATACAGAATAGTCCCGATACACCACAAATTATTAATTATACTTACTATAAACTGACACACGTCTTATTATTAACGGCACCCACCGAAAAGCATGAAAGAAAAGGTTAGCATAAATAACCTAGCTAAATTAAGGAAGGAACCATCTCAAGTTTAATAATAAACTAAACGAACAGAAACACAATGTGTCATCAACAGGACAAAGGTGAGTGCACTTTGTATACTTAATAATTAAACACCTGAAAACAATTAACTAAAATAATCTATGGGTCTAGCACGCTATTAATTGGAATATTGATGTATACTTACAAGAAGTATTAGAGTAAAGCAGCGTTATATTAGAATACCAACTACATAATTGACCCCAAACGATTACTAAGAACTCTAACTAGGAAACTCTAGGGACGGAATACTCCACAAATAGAGATAAATATATACTATTATGCACCTGTTTGCATGTGTATGGTCTAAAGAACCTATACGAATGAATAAATTCAAATATGAAATATATACATATTCTAGTATTGCGGAAATGATAAACAACCCAAATGAAAAATTGACAACCATCAAAATTAAATTCATATAAAAATCTTTGCCACAATAAATATCTCAGACACCGCGGTAGAAGAGAAAATATAAGTATCGGTACCTTTATTTAAATCATATAAATAAGCCGATGTATCTGTTCAACTAACTGTTAATTTGACCATATGGACATATATCTTATATATAAACAAACAAATAAATAAATAAATAAATAATTTGAAAACTAGAAACAAATGAACAGATAAAAAAATCGATGAATAGAAAATATATATAAAATAAATAAAATAATAAAAAAATAAGTGAAAGAAATAAAAAAGAAATAATAGTATAAATAAATAAATAAATAAAACTTGTCAACAGGAAAATTAAATCGCCACCAGATAAGAAAAAAAACAACCATAAAGACCTAAGTATTGACGATAAGAGTATAATATTACTTCAGATCAAAGTGAAAGCTTAGGACAATAAATAACCACCAAGTTAAAATAATACCAACACTTCTCCACTGCAACAGCTTAACGAGACGAAATTGTACTTCCTCTTCTCCATCGCCCCTACTCTCTTCCTTCACCCCACTTTCCCCCAACACACGCTACAGCTCCCATTCACAAAGATATCTTATAAAACTAATGTAATTTTAACTCCCGTTTCAATATCGATTCTTTTTTTTTATCTGATAAGGTGTTATCCTTTAACTGGGATTCCACTGAAATATGTATGCATATATATATATATATATATATAGCCAATTAAAGTAGCTATTAGTTGTACACACAGACAAACACACACGAACGTTACGTTCGTGTGCGCGTTTGTCTGTGTGTACAACTCCCAATGATCAAAGGAATATAAAGGCCATATGTCCAAAAATATTAACGCCCATGATAGGATACTTCTGTCAAAGGAGACAATATATTTTATATGTAATTTCTATATATAGCATTCTTCAAACCACTTCTACATTGATTGAGTTACGGTCAGTAGCATATCACAGTAAATTAAATCTATTTAAATGATTAGCTCGATGATATTACTTATTCGACATAATAGCTTCGTTTCAATTGCACTAATAAAAAAAAATAAATTATTTAGTTTATTTAAATTTCAATTTAACTGATTTTATCTGAAATCTGAAATCGTTTCATTTTCCAACCATAAAACTAAAGGGGAAATAACTGTGATAGTTTAATTGAAAAAATTGTTTTAAACGGAGAACGTTATTAAATAGTTTCTGTAAGAGATTTGTTTTCATTTGGAAATATTCTTCTAAGCTGAATTATTATTTCTATTTTTATTTTTTTTTTTCATTTATTCTTAATTTTTAAGTAACCTTTTTATTTGTTAGAGAAAAATAATTAAAACTAATGTTCTCATTTACTTGCATCCCCACGAGGGCAGAGTTAGTCAGACACAGGGCCAATTTTCCATCTGAGCAAAATCCATCATCCTGTTGGAATTTTTTTGTACCAATAATGGTGCATTCCTCCCTGTTTACATTTATTATTTTTTATCTGGTTCTTAAATATGATTTTTTGTATTTTGTATCCATTATGATTTTAAGTTTCGTATATTTTGGATTTGTACGAAACTCCCTTTAATTTGAGAAAAGGGAAATGCTAGCTCTGTGATGACGTCACGAGCCCAGCGCGTATTTCGTCCTCTCCTCTTATAAAATTCTGCTGACGTGGAGAGTGAACTTGTTACTCATTGCCCGGCGCTGAAAATGGTATTTTGACGAGCCCTCCTTCAAAGAAAAAAACCCGGCAAGAAATTAATACTCGGTTACGTGACGAGACGTACTTCTGGAAACTATTTACGTGACTACGGTCCTGCACGTATTTTACAAGGAGTAAAATTATTTTAAAGAAAATACCTTTTACGTGACAAGGTATTTTGGAATTTCCTATCCGGACAAGTGACGAGGTCTTGCTCCTGAAATTCATCTGTGAACATGGAGGGAAAGAAAATTCTAAAAGGACTTTAAGCAAAAAAAAAGAAAAGAAAAAGGCGCTTGCCTGAATGGCTTTCAATTGTGAGTATGCTCCTAAAATTAATTTCATATGCGAGTGTGATTAGGAGATACTATTTTGTATATTCTTATTGTATTCGTTAATGGATACACACAACTTCTTTATAAGAACCAGTGTTGTTGTTTCTTTCATAATATGTTACCTTGGCGTTTCTTAAGCTGAATGCCCGCAAAGGGAAAAATTTGCAACTTATTGTAAATAAAATTTCTTCTTCGTTTCAAAGCAAGACATTTATATTTTATTCTTTACCCCTCCCCCTCTTTTGTTTCATGCTTTTTTTCAGCTTAGTTACTTTAGCGTCGAATTAATCTGGAAGCAAGATAATTTCCGACAATCCCATACATTATCTGCTCCTTTTTTTTGTTTATAAAATTTAATCGGTGTTGCTCAGGATTTATTATAATAATTATACCATAGCAAGTGTGTTTAATTGCCTGCGAAACAGATTTTCTTAATAATTTTTTTAGTATCTTAAATTAAAAATGGTCAATTTTACGACGTGGCCCACCGTCGTTTAACCTCTAGAAAAAGTTAAGACCTACTTTTTGGGGCCTAATGCGTTTAAACAGGGTCTTTATAAATAATATAAAAGAAGAAATTTTGAAGAAAAAAAAGGAATATTTTAGCGTGGGGGATCACTTTTCTATGTAAATTTAACGTAAAATGAGCACTCACTTTTTGGCCAAAAAGCGTGAACAAGACATGTCACCTCTAGGATTTTTTCAAGTTTGGTGATCGAGAGGGGGGGAGCAAAACATGACAAATACATTTGGGAGGGGGGTTGTGGTGGGGCGGGTTGGAATTACATTGGAAACGTAAAATAACGATGAATTTAATTAATTTTTATGAGACCATTCCGTACCTTCACCTAACAATTTTATAAACAGAACGAAGCCCAAAATATCACAAATTCAATTGGGGGTTATTACATTAGAAATATAAAATGACGAAAAATTTCATTTAATTGTTTTTGGAATTAATTTTTGGTAGATCTTTTTTTTTCTGCAATCGCACGGGCATTGTTGCTATTTTTATTGAAACAAAAGTTATAATGATTTATTTTTAATTATTTTTTTTTGTGGGGGGGGGGTCTTTCCAGTGCGCAATATCCGGAGAATAGTTTCTTCTCTTCGTAGTTCTTCTGCCGAAATATCTCATCCTTCTTTTTTGTGAGCGATTACATTTATATGTTTTCATCCGTTCTTTTATTTTTGTTGTGGGAGGTACCCACGTTGCTCATGATTAAAATGATTAGTATATAGGTGGGTTTCAAACGGAACTTCATGTCAACCCAGGCAACGCTGGTACCCATGCTAGTATATATATATATATATATATATATATATATATATATATATATATATATATATATATATATATATATATATTCAATTCAAATGAAAATTAACTTTACTGAATCTCCCTTCATATATATGAAGGTGAATCGTTTGTCGACATATAAGAAATGTCAAATATTAAATTGTAAGACAAAGGGGAGAGCTATGATGATAATGAAGACGAAGGAAGAATTATGATCGCAATAAAAATGATTAACTCACTCGGCGTAGGTTGTTGCCAACTAAACTTTCCTCTTCATAAAAGTTACATCGTTAAGATGTCACTCCAAATTATGAAATTAACGGCTTCCTTGAACAAGTTCTGTAAATGAAGCAAGTAAATCTTTAATGGTCACTACTTGACAATTGTGATGCTTCTTTCAAGATTTATTTCCCTTTTATTCCATTCACCTTCGCCAATGTCAGTTGGCTCTTTATGCGTGGCAGCAAGAACATTTTATGATACCTGGATTCATTTCCTACATGACATTATCACAAAGAAATTCTTACTCATTATTCACTAAATTGATGTCATTTGTACGGCTTTATAATTTTGAACTCAATTTTAACTAATTTTACTATAAGTTTTAGAATCACGTGGTTATACGTTACCTGTATTTTCTCTAGTGCTACAAAAAAGTTCCTTTTGAATTTTCTTTCTGTGGAACTGGCAGCTCTTACCAAACCTACAGAATCTGGTTACCCAACTGTATCTTTCAAAACTTTAAACTGAGGTAAACTTTTGTGGGGGACTTCTTTCGCTTTCATTCTATATAAGGAGCTAAACTGATCTTATATATAAATTAAAGACAGTTTTATTGCTGTTTATATCTTTCTTTACAACACATATTAAACATATTCTAGCGGTCATATAATGCAAACATTGATCAATGATCTGAAAAAATAAATATATTTCAGATCTAGTTATATATTTAACCCTGAGTGATATTTTATTTTTTTTTTATTAGTTATAAATAAAGAAAGACGGTGGAGCTTTTACATGCATACTTAGAAGTTCCCCTACTGTCACACATAACACCAGAAACAAGTTATAATAATAACGGACAACTTTTCAAGATTAACAGGCTGACCCACAATTTTTCAAGATTGACCCATATTTAAAAAAAAACTGAAAAAGTAAAGTAAGAAAGAAATAGCCCAAACCAAAACAGCAATGATTTATTTATGTGCCTAGTTGGTCCAATAAGATAGTTCAATCAGGTGAGGTTATGCCTTAAGTTCAGACCTTACTTAAATCATAATTATTTTGATTTTATCACAATATGGACTCAGACAGTTCAAATTACAATATTAATTAGATATTTTAGTTCTTTTATTAATTTCAGCTATTGACTTGTAATTTATAGAAATTAGGATGGCAAGTACGCCTGCTACTAAATTAAATTTTAATGAAACAAAAATACATTTTATTGATTTTTTATTTTTTGGAATCCTTTGATTTTTTGGAATCCTTGAGATGCTAAGTCTTGCAACTGTATCCTCAGTAATTATTCCATAGTTGTTGCTGTTTCCCCACGTTTTTTGGCCAACTAATCCTCTGGCCTGCTTTTCGGTAAGGTTGAGACCACTATCTTCAGTACATAGAAGTGTTGATAGTGGATAAGCATCGTCTGAAGATAGTGGTTTCAATCCTACCCAAAAGCAGACCAGAGGATTAGTTGATCAAAAAAACGTGCTGAGACAACAAAAACTATGGAAGGCAGTAATTGGAACAAAAATGAAAAATTGCTTCTCATTCACTGATCGAGGACAGAATACACTAAAACGGATACAACACTTTGTTTTTAGTCAAAAATAGTAGTCGCTTTGCATGAGAAAACACAAATTCTCAACGGTCAGTTACAACATAGGTCAGTGTCCAAATGAAACACCCATTCTTAGAAAATAATATAGGCTTTTCTTTTTTTTACATGGGGGTCACCACTTATCAAGGTCCGGGGGCCACTCAGGGATAAGGGTTATTGCATGTAGAGTAATCAATGAGATAGTATTGTAGTAATCATTAGTATTGGAGATTCGATAGAATGTCTTACTTAAGGGTGCGGTTTGTCAGGAATTTGTTTATGTTGGATTTGAAGACATCCAAGTTGTAGTCAGGTGGGAAACAGGCAAACGGAAGAGAGTTCCACAATCGTGTACTTCTGAGAAAGAAGCTTTGCTCATGGAATCTACGTTTGGATTTAGGCACAGATAAAGGGTGGAGAAAATTATTGACAGTAGTTTCAGCCAGACGGGTGTTTCTAGTGAAAGATTGGTGAGGGGGAGACCAGAGATTGAAGCTCAGACGAGCACTTGTCATATAAATAAGGATAAAACAAGGACAGGCTGGCAACGTCTCTTCTGTGGGAGAGAGGTTGCAGGGAAGAGAAAAGGGCATCCCCCACCAAACCACGAAGTCTATTTTGTACTCTGTCAAGGCAGGATAGGCTGTTTTTAGCAGCTCCTGCCTAGTTGTGGCAGCAGTACGCCATACTTGGACGTACTTGGCTTTTATACAGATAGAGAAGTGCATCAGTAGTGAGATATCTTCTCGAGCGGTAGAAGGATCCCACCATTTTCCCAGCGTCCCTGGCAACAAATTTGATGTACGTGTTCCATTTCAGATCAGGAGTAAAGGTCAAACCCAGAAGCTTGTCAAAACATACAGCCTCCCCAAGACGAGAGCCATCCATTTCAATTAATGCCAGATGGGGATCAGAGCGTTGATGATGTAAAGATAGAAGCTTGGTTTTGGATGCATTAAAAGTGACCAGCCACCTCTTCCTCCATTGTACCATGCGCTCAAGATCAGAGGAGAGAGAATCAGAGAGAACTTTGTCATTTACGGCCTTTGATGTGTTGCCATAGATGGTCGTGTCATCAGCATAGATGTCAACAAATGATTTTAGTATGTGTTTTGGGAGATCATTGATGTAGATCAGGAAGAGAGTTGGGCCCAGGATGGACCCCTGGGGGACTCCAGCATTAATACTGTGGGCCTCTGATTTCTGCCCATCAACCTTTTCATCTACTCTTATGAACCTATCAGAGAGAAATGATTTAATGATTGAGAAAACATTTCCAGTAATACCGTAGCTGGAAATCTTGTGAAGTAGGCCTTTATGCCATACCCTATCGAAGGCCTTTGATATGTCAAGAGCAATTGCCCTGGAAAGGAAACCTCTGTCGAGAGATTCACTAATCCTATGTGATATAACCGTTAGCACAGTTGCTGTAGATCTTGCAGAGCGGAAACCATATTGCATGTCACTAAGAAGGTTGTTTCTGTTGAGGTGGTTGACTACTTCTTTATTTAATATGGATTCCAACAACTTACTCATGACATACAGGAGACTTATTAGTCTGTACCAAGAGGGAGATGACTTTTCAACTGAATTCTTAAATACAGGGCATACTGATGAGGTTTTCCAGGGTGTTGGAAAGCATTAGCTGCAAAGTTCTTGGCAAATAGTCTGGCTTTGTCTAATGCTGACGAGATGACCTCAGGTCCATTGATGATAATTGGGATAGAACGCACACTTCTGTTCAAAATCCTGTTTGCTATTTGCCAGAATTGGTGGGAACCAAGCCGCTGCTCAGCTACTTTGGATTTAACAGACTGAGCATATAGCTCTCTTGCATTTTTTATTACTCTTTTACGTTTCAATGTTTATTTTTATTTACACATTTATACGGCTGTTTCTCGGTTGATTATTACATGGTCATTTTTAGATCTAACGTGAATAAGTTCCTGTTAAATAATCTAGCTCTACACAAGTGTTTCCTATTAAACATAGCTCATAAAATTACTTTATTTACACAGAGATGTAATGCTATAAAATAGTATATTCCTTCCAGTTTTTTGTGTATAGACAATATTATTTACCTCCTTCCGCAAAATTTAAAAGCGCAAAAATCGCGTATGTTTTAGTTATGAAATGATACGAATATCGAAATGCTTATTATTCAAAAATTGAATAATTAAAGAATACGTCAATTAATTCTTAATGACACTTAGACAAGCGAGTAAAAATGAGTTTAGCGTTGAGGGTTTTGTGATTCTTCATTTTTCATGCAAAACTCTTGCACAAACGTCGCTAGTAATTAATAAAAAGAAGTATCAACACGTTTTTCCTGAGCTAATGATTAAATTGTGTCCTATTAATTATACACACTGTATTTTCTACAATAAGTATTTCATTTAGGCATTAAATAACATGAGCATAAACTATAAAATACAAATTGTTTTATCTACATTTGCGTGTAATATAAACATATACGATTGTCAAACTTAGAAATTATTTAACCGTACCCTAACTCTAACCCTAACCGTAACACCTGGATAGGATGTTATATCTTGTTTATTATTCTGACACATTTATTTCTTAACATTGTCAAGAGTTTGTCTGTGATAGCTTTTTTCAGTTCAAGAATGGTTTGAACATTGTTTGATAGAAAGTATCTTTAAGATAAACGTCTGTGTGGTTATGGTTCGGTAAGTGTGAAGCTTTTTTAGGATGGCGTTATAACAAAGATTAGGATTTGGTGGACAAGTTAAGCATCGACTTAAGTTATTTATAGCAACTATGCTTGAATTATAGAAACGATTGTGAATTAAATTAACGATTCCACAAATAGAATTTTATTGGAAGTGACGAGGTAATCCTGTATATGCAATTTAATACTGATTTTAACTAATGTCCCAATTCTGGCTTAAACAATTACCTGATGTGAGAGGATGGGTAAATATTTTCTTATTTTAACCATGCGATAAATTCTACATGCTAATCTATGGCCAACAGCGAAGTTTGACATGTGATATCTTGATGTTTCCCACATGGTAATTAGATTGGCAAACAGAAATCCAATAAGCCTACCCTGTCAATATTGGAGTCTACGTTCTTAAATTAAAAAAGAACTTTAGGGTTAAAAGTCAAGCAAGATGCAGAGATTACAGTTTTTTATCGATAGACTTGGAGCAAATAAACGCATGCACAGACGCGTGTATATAATCTGTAGGATCCAATATCATTGGTTGTTCTCGAATGTTTTAGACAAAAGGATAGATATTTTTAAGATGCGACCATTTAATCTAAACATGCTTTTCCAGTCTTAAGCATGACAGACCAATAAAAATGCTATTTCAATGTGAAACGTAACAGACTAACGACCATGCAATTTTAAACTGAAGCATGACATGTCTATTTCAAATTGAAGCATAGCTGACCAATAACAATGGGATTTTAAACTGAAACATTACAGACCTCAAGCAATGCTATTTCACATTGACGCATGACAGACCAACAACAATGCTATTTCTAACTGATGTATGACAGGCCAGCAACAATGCAATTTCAAAGAAAAAATACAAAACAAGAAAGCAATGCTATCTCAAAAAGAAGCATGACAGACCGAGAGTAATGCTAGTTCAAACTAAAACGTGACAGATCTATAAAACTGCTATTTCAAACTAAAACATTACAGATTCATAACCACACCATTTTAAACTGATTAATGACAAACTAACAGTAATTCTATTTCAAACTGAAAGACCAACAAAAATGCAATTTCAAACCTTTAGTGAAGCTGATAGGAACAATTAATTGCTTGTTACCTCCATTTATAATGGATAATATGTTTGATGCCAGTCAAAGCGCCATTGATTTTATGTTGTGTCTGAGGTGGTTAGGGAACAGTACTGGCTGTGTATCTCTTCATATATATGTAGGACAGAATTCACTCCTAAACTAATTAACCCATTATTATGAGTATAAGAATAAAGATGCTAGGCGTAACGTGCAATATTGTTGGCTATATTTGATTTTATTCAGTTTTATGTTAAGGGGAAAAATGAGTTGAATGTCCTTTGTGAAAATTCAGATACCTCTGATTTCTGTAAAATTTTAACAATATTAATTAGACAGTAATTAATAAATATTATCCAAGTTTGAGTAGTTTAAAAGATTTTTAGGCAGCATAATTTCAACATAACCTTTCATTTGAAAATTCAAATATTTCAGATTTACATTTAGTTTGATCCATTATCAATTAAGCAAGGTTTTCTGGATTTTAATTTCTTCATATGATCATATGAGCCTTAAATTTTAAACAATTTCATGAATCGAAATCATATAATCGATTTTAGCAAATTTGGAATAAGGATGTTAGACATAATGTTTAATATCATTATATCTTGATATCAACTTACGTAAGGATACATAAAAATGGTGCAAAGCATTCTTCTAGTTACTATATAAATGTAGAATGATATGGGACAATTGCTTTTCCAAATGAACAGACATTCAAGACACCAAACTGAGTCACATTCTATTATGAAAATCATTTGTTTTGTTAACTGAGAAACAACCTTTTGAACTCGATATACATGAGTTAAGTTCAGTCTGGAGAGACAATTGATATTCTCTGTAAATGTAGCTGAACGTGTAATCGTGGAGCAATGGTTGTGCAACCACCAACCATACCTCTCCTCTCTGCCTGATTTCAGTGGCAAATAGAAATCCAGGACCACTGGATACAATGCCAATATAAGCAGAGAGCACAGGTATTCCAAAATGATCACATATTTTAGTACTCATCAGACTAAAGCTCGCTTAACTTTGGTGATCTAATGCGCTCAATATACGCAGGCGTAAATCACTGATTTAGATGCTCACTTCCTTTGTAAGCTCATTGCTCACTGTTCAAGTTCAATTTGGTATTTTTAAGACGCTTACATTAAAACAATTCGGCCTCAATATCACAGTTTTGTGGATCTGAAATTCACAATGTAGGCGCAGAACTATTGACCAAGCAACTGGTCAGAACTCTCTATATCTCATTCGCCCATAGCTGATGCAGCACACTTAGTACTCCTACTTAGATCAACCTTGTAAACATTAGTATAGATGGGTACTTCATCTAGTATCTAACATATCTGCTTTATTAAGTACCCATAATTGAACTAATACAGCCTTACTGTTTAGCTTAAAAGTAACTCAGAACCTTTAAAAGGTTCGGATTATGTTTGTAAATGCACAGCAGATGAAATACCGAAGTCATAAATAGATGACGAAAAAATAAAAGACATCAAATATGTTATTCTATTTACAACAATGCCATTAGGCTTTATATAATTCTTTTACTTTTATTTTCCCCAAATAAGCGATGTTCCAATTTACATTGACTGTCCATCATCTTGGGCTTTTTTGTAATTGATTTCCTTTAATTTATTCCGTCTTCCTACTTTCACTTTCTCTTTAAGGTATTTTTTTGTTTCATAATTTTAAATATGTCTTTTCATCTAAAAGAAACTATACCTGACAGCTCATCAGATTAATATTGGAATAACATTTGCCTGCATATTTAAAGGACTATCTTAATCAAGGTGCGTCCAAACATCTCTATAGAAGGCTCTATCCGCCACAATGCCGCTCCTGTTCAATTTTAGTGTACTAGTTATTTTAGTCTGTTACACTTAAATATGAAATATGATTCTCCTTAGTCTGTTGCAGATCTTTGAAATGGCATTTTTTGTTCAAGACATGTATAAAAGTTAATTTTAGTTGGTCTGTCACTCTCATCCCTAAGAGGATTTTGAATAGCATTTTCATTGATCTGTCGTGATTATATTCGAAATATACTTTTTTTTCGTCTAGTATGCTTTTTTTTAAATCGCATTTTCATCGGTCTGTCATACTTGAGATAACATTTTTGCTGGTCTGTCACGTTTACATTGAAGTGACATAAAACCATAAGTCGCCCATGGATTATAGTTGCCAACTTTTTCTGGCGCAGCCACTCACTCTTCAACATGCTGCAAAGAAAAAAAGTATTTCTAACAGAATACATCCTCAACTGTTTTCCAAGCTCCAAAAAATGATGCATTGATGCAGTGTTGCATCCTTAAGATTGTTTTGCATAAAATGTTCTCTGATAAATTTACACCACTTATAAACCGATCCATCGAACTATCAACAAAACTCCACCCCTTCATCGTAGTGACAGAGTATTTTCAACTTTAATATACCCCTTCTCTAAGTGACAGAGTATTTTCAACTTTAATATATATAGAATGTACTCAGACCTTTTGCCTTTGGAATTCCTTCCCTGTTTTTTGTTTCACCGACGATAATAACATCGAGATATTTTAATATAACGTAAATAAATACCTTACTGTTGGATTTCCCCTATAAATCTAATCCCTATGCTTCAGTGGCAATATATCTTCTTCTTCTTTTTTTTGACGGGAACAAAAGTAAAAGTAAAAAAACACACGAGAATTGCAGATTGAATGACCGTATCTTGAGACTGGCTCCGTTTTCGTTACACTTCATTCTTGTTACACTTCGTTCTTGTTACACTTCATTCTTGTTACACTTCGTTCTTGTTACACTTCATTCTTGTTACACTTCGTTCTTGTTACACTTCGTTCTTGTTACACTTCGTTCTTGTTACACTTCATTCTTGTTACACTTCGTTCTTGTAACACTTCATTCTTGTTACACTTCGTTCTTGTTACACTTCGTTCTTGTAACACTTCATTCTTGTTACACTTCGTTCTTGTTACACTTCGTTCTTGTTACACTTCGTTCTTGTTACACTTCATTCTTGTTACACTTCGTATTTGTTACACTTCGTTCTTGTTACATTGTGTTCTTATTACACTTTGCTGCTTCACTTCGTTGCTTATTCTATTCTTCTTCTTCTGAAATATGTTCACCTTATTCTAAAATGCATAAAAAACTTTAAAGGACAACATGCTTTCTGATCTGTTCCCTGAAAATAACTGTATTTTACGATCATCGATTTATTGATTACTTCTTATTCAATTTATTCTTTCATTATTGAAGAATTTTTTCAAAAATAAATTTGAATTGATGATTAGAGAATTGTTTGACAGTTTAATTTGGGAACAAATATTTCACAAAATGGATCTTTCTAATGCATCAAGACACGTAATTAGCAATGTTGTGTTATTAATTTAAAGTCATAAGGGGTTTGGGGTATTTCAATATCAAATATTCTCAGTCGAACTAACTCTGATTTTCCCCCATTTTAAACTTCAGAAATAATGAATTTCATTTCAGTTAGAAATTTATATGATTTTATCTCATATTAATATTGTAATTCATATCGTTTATATTATTAAATATTAAATCGTAAATCTGCCTTTCTTCAGATAAGTTGTATTTTATACATCATCTTATATCATTTACGTTATTGATATTTATAGCATATAAATTTATATATTTTATATCGTATTTTATATTATTTGTGAATTAATACATTTGTTAAAGATTAATATAACATATATCATCCATGTAAGTTAATCGAAAGATTAAAATATATGGCAAATTTCTTTACAACCAATAATTTACATTTTTTAGGATATTAAATAAGTTATAATTGATCAAATGTTTATAATTATAGTGTAAAAAAACTGGCCTCGCTGATGGTAAAAATTAGTCAGTGGATACGCCAAATATCGTTTGAAATTTTAAAACATTTTGATTTTTAAATGATTCTTTATGATATAAATGTCTACTCCACAAGATATCTAACTATGTTATATCTCATAGAATTAGCGAATCTCTCAACAGAGGGTTTTTTTTTCTAGGACAATTGTTCTTGACATATCCAAAACCTTTAATAGGGTATGATATAAAGGTCTAATCCACAAGATATCCAACTATGTTATAGCTAGAAATTTCTTCTCAATAATTAAATCATTTCTCTCTGATAGGTTTGTAAGAGTAGTAGTTGATGGGGAGAAGTCAGAAGCTCACATTATTAATGCTGAAGTCTCTCAGGGGTTCATCCTGAGCCCAACTCTTTTCCTGATCTACATCAATGATCTCACAACTCACATCCTAAGATCTTTTGTAGACATTTTTGCTGACGACACTACCATCTATGGTAACACTTCAAAGGCCGTAAATGACAAGTTATCTCTGATTTTTCTCCTCTGATCTTGAACACGTGATGCAATGGGGAAAGTGGTGGTTGGTTAATTTTAATGCATCTAAAACTAAGCTTCTGTCTTTACATCATCATCCGTCTGACATCAATTGTCTTGGGGAGGCACCATGTTTTGACAAGTTTCTAGGTCTGACCTTTACTTCTGAAAAACATATATCAAATTCGTTGCCAAGGTTGCTGGAAAAATGGTGGGATCATTCTATAGATATCTCACGGCTGATGCAATTCTCTACCTGTATAAGAGCCAAATACGTCCAAGGATGGAGTACTGTGGCCACATCCTGACAGGAGCTGCTAGAAACAGCTTATCCTGCCTTGACAAAGTTCAAAATAGACTTTATCGTTATTTTTATGACAAGTGCTCATCTGAGCTTCAATCTATGGTCCTCCCATTCCAACCTTTTACAAAAAACACTCGTCTATCTAAAACCACAATCAATAATTTTCCCCACTTTTCATTAATGTAAACGTAGATTCCATGAACAAAGCTTCTGTTTCCCTGCTTTCCAGCTGACTACAATTTGGTAATTTGAAAGTCCAACATAAACAAGTTCTTGATGAACCATCCCATTAAGTAATCCAATTTACCAAATTTCCATTACTAACGATTACTACAATATTGTCCCATTGACTACTGTACACTCAATAACCTTATCCTTGAGTGGCCTCCCTGATAAATGGTGAGTCCTTTGCAAAAAAAAAAAAAGATTTAAACATTTTAACTTTAACATTGTTCACATATTTATTTTGTTGATTGTTTTCGTAACTAATGTGAAAATTAGATATTTGATATTCTATCAAGATTAACAATGCATGTGTAAGGAATTTAAATTAATTTTCTAAGCATGTGAAGTGTTGATAAAATCCAGTCTGTTATGTAGGCTGGAAAATATGTGTGGAAAATATAAAATTGGTAAAAGCTACAAAAGACCAAAACATTTCATTTATTAATAGTTTACCTACCACAAACTATAGACATTAAACGGACATGTTACATACAGAATATATAATTCCGAAATGCACAAATTATTCATGTAAAAAGATAATGTAAAACTTACATTTTCTCATAACGTCTTTTTTTTTGTTGATATGTCATGCCATAAACCTGGTACTATCTGTAGCGCATTTAGTCAGCAAATAAGCTTAAATATATAAGCTTAAATCTCCAACATTTAGTATGCAGTTCCTATCAAATCTCGTGTTCGCCAAGAGAGTTGAGTTAATTGGATTCTTCGGACTGCTAATCTTATCTTGAGTGTAATTTTCACAACATTTTGATCAATGCAACCTTTTTTAAGTGGATCTTGTTGAACTCGGGTATGTTTCAGTTGAACTCAGAAATCCACGAATTTCGAACAGAACCCTCTATTTACTTCACGTGGTATCATGCTCTTTTTCTGTCAACCATGACTGGATAGAGGTCCTAAGTAATTTACAATTATATTTTTCAGTCGCCCACACTGATTTTTGAACCTTCAGGAGAATATCACTTTACAATTGTAATCTTACCACTGTGCCACAGACAGCATTTCCAATACCAATGCTTTGTCTCAGCTCTAAAATTCGACTCACCATCAGCTTTTATTAATAACGTTAAGGACATTTCTTGACATATATTACAAATTATCTGCCGTGCAGTTAACAAGGTAATGTCAAGTTTTTACACATACTTCTAATGATAAAATTCTGCCATTATAAAAATAAGTTCTTGATGCTATTTGTAAAAGCTTCTATATAAGCTTAACTTAATTAAGCAGTTAATATTGCACCAGTAAATAACCTCCTCGCGGCACAAAACTAATGTAAAATGCAATAATGTTATGCAAACATCACAGCCGACATGATCCAATCTGTTTCATTTAAAAAATTTGATTGAATTCTAATTCAAAGCAGAAGTGTCAGTCCACGAAGAATCCACTTATTGTTCGTTTTTTTAAGCAGAAATTTTGCATGCATAAAAAGATTAGAAAACAAAACAGTTTAGAATAAAATCACATAACATCCAGGAAAATTATTTTCCGGGAATAATAACATGTTTCCCAACATCGTTATGTGAATAGTTTTGGTAACCAAGGCAACAGAATGGAAAGAGGGTGAGTGTTACTGAGTTAAAATCTTGGAGTTGAGTTTATAAAATTGATGTTTCAGGTTCATGAATTGAGATTTGAATATCGTTCTTTTAAAACAAAAACTAATATGAAATTAACAAATATTTAAATTTAGATAATGTTTTCATCGTGGTTACTTGGTCACGACAAGAATGATTATGTCCCCACACTTGTAATGTGGCATTTTTAAAAATCTCTTGTATAATAGAATGCGTTGTGTCTTTGTTTTAATTAATATTAAGCAAGTAAAATACTATAACTTCTCTTAGAATAAATAAAAACAAAAAAACAAAGTGTGTGGCATTATTTCTCAGTGCCACACTCTACAGCATGGCCAAGTGGTGATTTGGCCATGAGCGTAGAGATACAAAGACATGCATTTCCAGAATTTCCTTTTTCCTCTTTCTACACGGACCGTCATGAGGTGAGCACGCATATTTCTGTCTCTCCGTAAACGAGGTGGGGGAGCACCCCCTCCCTCAACTCTAGTTAGGGTAAGTTAGTTAGTTTTGAAGAGCCTATTGCCTATGTTTAATTGTAAAAATTAATTATAATTTGTATATTGTATAGTAATATATTTTTTGTAAAATAAATAGTTAAGATTATACAATATATGTTACAATTGTGTCGCGTGTCGTTTTTTTGTGTCTGCCATAAATGCCTTCATTGAAGAACGAGGCGGCCATGAGGAAAAGGAAGATTCCAACCCGAATGCCACCAGGAGTCAAGACGTTTCCTGGGAGAAGAAGGAGCCACGCGGCCACATCCAACATCTCAGGTATGCTTTTCTTATTACAGACCCTGATGACTGGCCATCTTCACATCTTCATGAGACCACTTCTAAGACATTTAGTATAACACGTGTGTCGGTCATACACCAGTGACTGGCTGATCGTGTTATAAATGATGCCCTATGACCAGGATATATTATTTTCCAGCATGGAAATAATTTGTACCCTGCCAGGTTTAAGTCAATTACGGAACCACCTGTTATAAATGTTACCTTCAGACGAAAGATTGACTCTGAAAAAAATCCACGGCATAACCAAAAATAATAACCACTAGACGAATAAAATAAAAAAATACGGTCCACGGTTTTTTAAAAACTGAACGAACTGAATATTTCAGGCAAAAATTTAAAAAATGGTAGACCAATACACACGCGTGCAAACGCAAACAAAAGATAAAAAACGCACTAAAAAAATTCAGAACCTTAAAAAATTTTTTTTTTTAAATTCAATTTTCACCACAAACAAGGCACAGTTCCACTTTTAAGCAGGGGGCTACTATTAGGGACTTAATTAGCGGGGTTATTATGAAGGGAGAAGAGTAGAAAGATGTTTGTTAACATTACACTTGAACTTCTGCATATCATTGCAGTTGGGAAAGCAGAATCCCGGAAGGGAGTTCCAAAGACCCGCAGTTCTGGGGAAGAAACTATTGGAGTAAAAGGCTTTCTTGCTCCTAGGGATCTCTACTGTAAAGGGATGAGACTTAGTAGCTTGTCGGGTTTGTCGGGGGTAGTTACGTCGGGGAGGTACAAGTGTTTGCAGTTCGTCAGAGCATTCACCATTAAAGTATTTGTAGAACAGGCAGAGGGATGTAACATCTCGTCGATGGGACAGAGGTTGAAGCCTAGATGACAGTTCAAGACCTATCAGGTTGGCGACTCTCTTTTGAACCCTGTCCAGGAGCGAGAGACAAGCAGCAGATGCACCAGCCCAGATGTGACAACAGTACTCCATACATGGGCGAATGGTTGCCTTATAGAGGTATAGGATACTGTCAGGCGTAAATAGTTTTCTAGCACGGTAGAGGGAGCCAACCTTCCTTGCAGCAGCCTTGGCAATGCTCTCAATGTATCTATTCCAGTTCATATTCCCTGTAAACGTTAGGCCGAGGAGTTTAAAAGAAGTACTTTCAGGCAATGTGTTCTTGGCCATTGCTATTGGTGGTAGAGAAGGTTTCACCTACGAATAAACAAAAAGGTATATACAAAAGATCGATTAAAAAAAGAGTATTGAAAAATAACCCTTCGATTAAAAAAAGTAAGAAATGTGTCCCTCTACACAAAGAAAAAAAAAACAGAGATGAAAAAAAAGTCTTTCTAGTAAATGCAAAGAGATATCTTTATCTCAAGATATATATCTATATGTGTGTGTATGTATATGCATATTTGTGTTACATGACAAAAATAGAAAAAAATCCTTCAAACAATGCTCGAAAAATAAATTTAAAAGAAAGAAAAAAAGAGTACCTAACATTTTTATTTTCATTTCAGATTTGAAAAAATAGAACTCTTGCTTTAATATTTCGTTTTATGAATTATGGAAAGAAATCATAAGTCATGTGTTCTTTTTCATGTTATATTACAATTAACGCTGAAAAATAAGGGACTTTTTGATTTGATAATGTTTTTTTATTGATTTTTTGTCTGTTTAAAAAAAAGAAGGAAAGGAAAAATGTTATTGCTAAAAATTTGGATTACATAATATGAAGTTTTGTGTGAGAATGCCTTTTACAAAATTGATCAAGATAAGATTTTTTTTTCTATTTTGTTATTTTTTTAAACTCGTAGAAATGTTTAAATTTTTTTAAACCCGTAGAAATGTTTAAATTCACGAGCTTATACCTGTCTGTTTATTTGTTTAAAACAATAGCACACATGTAAAAGTGAGTTGGGGTGGCCCGATTTGGTCCCACCGCTATGAGGGTCTTGGTGGAGGTGTGGTGGAACAATGCTAGCTGCCTCTGTTTCTCTCCCCTCTATCCACCTTTGTTATTGTCTACCATTCTTTCACCCTCTGAAAGTTTTTTTAGGACGAGAGAGTGACTTTTAAAATTGTCGAAGATTTTTTTGTGTGATTACGTAATGTGTAATGTTATAGTAGGAAGTTCGTGAGGGTTTCGCGTCCCCCTCACACACACACACACACACACACACACACACACACACACACACACACACACACACTCTCTCTCTCTCTCTCTCTCTCTCTCTCTCTCTCTCTCTCTCTCTCTCTCTTTCTCTCTCTTGCGTTTTAGTGCTTATATAACTAAAACTCCATAGCGGATTGCAAGAGAGCATATAATAACGAATTAACTTGGATTTTTAAAACGATTTTTACCAAGTTTAAAGAACAAAATTACTTGCGTTTCCTTATGATGTCTTCAATTGTTTTTTTTTTATTAAAAATAAAAAGAGAGACAATTATTCAAACATAGCACTTAAAGTACTTTTCTGAAATCTTCAAATGTTTGCAAAAGACAACTGTTACATGATTACGTTCATTTTTTAAGAGTTCTCTGAAATTTTCATAGTTTTTTTAAATAAAAATTATGCTATTACATTTCGAATATTCTCTGAATTTTTTATAATTTCTAAAGAAATATTATTTGACTAACGAAAGAAATTTTCCTGAATTATAGATAATTTTTAAGGAAGAATTATTCGAGCGAATCCTTTGATTGAAGGTTTATTTGGAATTGGACCGTATAATAGGGGTCCCTGAAATATTGACGGAGGAGTATTTACGAAAAAGAATTAATTCTTAAGAAGAAAAAGTTTCCTTAGTCTGGAAAGATCTCTCTTTCATTGAAACTTTAATTTTCTCAAACTGTTAAATTATGCAAAACTGATCATTAACTTATATAACTCCGAGGTGTGGCGGGAGTTGATTAATTCGAAGTAATCTTTGTAAGTGATCCTTTAGGAAGAGAGTTGCTTTTAAATAATAAACTAATTACTTTGAAAAATAAGGTTAATTAACGTGAAGGGTTTCTGAATTCGAAATGACCTTGATACAAGAAGAAATGATTTTTAACAAGAAATTAAATAACTTTAAATGTACACTGAATTTTAAAAATAATAATGAACCAAATGTTTGGAATAATTTTTGAATTTCATTGTGAAAAATGGGTTGATTCGAAATTTATGATCTTTTGATAATAAATCAAATAACTCGAAATGCGTTTGCATTGTGTAAACAAATTCTAATTGTGACCGAGGTGCTCTGAAATGATTTTTTAATGTTTTCTTTTTTAAGAAAAAAAAATGTTAACACCCTATTTCATTGATTTAATGAATACCCAGGTTTCTGAATCGTTTATTTGGTGAAAATTTTTTTGCCCTAACTCATGAACGCTGAGTGCCCTTCTTAAATTAATCCTTGAATAATATTATTGTAATTAGAAAAAAAAAACTGAATAATTAATAAATATTCCGCGGTGGATAGTTTTTATTAGTCGTTCAGCGGCATACTCCTTGCTCTAACAGAATTACATTGGATTAGAACTTCTGAAGACCGAAGTTTAACTAAATCCATTTAGCCCGGTCTGATGAGCTCATGTAACCCCGACTTATTAAAATACCTTATACTGGTTGCTGAAGAGAGCATAAATCCAGTTACTGAAATAATAACTTGAAATACGTATAGGTCGGCGTGATGAACTCACGTAAACTCTGGCTTGATTAAAATATATTATACTGGTTGCGTAAGAGAGCGTAAATCCAGTAACTAAAATCATGAGGACCTGAGGGTGTAAGTTATATTATGCTAGGAGGTTGGAATTCCTCCATCATTTATTTTCACTGCCTCGATGAAGGGCGAGAATGATTACCCTCCCTGGTATAAATGAAGCAGTATACCAGTCCACTAGGGGTCTGGCGGAAAAAAATTGCTTCACTGAGTTCCTGACGGAATGAAAAGCATGGGGAGATTGGTCGCTGGCGGCTGGTTCAGGCACGATCGACGGAAAATTAGGGACTCTTAGTTATAAATACTCATAAATTTCAGATTGCATAGGGAGGGATGTGGCACTATATCAGTGCCACGGTTACTAACACATTCTACAGCATGGCTGAGTGGTGATTTGGCCATAAGCGTAGAGATACAAAGAAATGCATTCCTAGAATTCCCTTTCTAGATCGCGCTCTTTCTGCACGGACCGTCATAAGGTGAGCACGCATATTTCTGTCTCTTCGTAAACGAGGGGGCGAGTATCCTCTCCCTCAACACTAGTTAGGGTAGGTTAGTTAGTTTTGAAGAGCCTATTGCTTATGTTTAATTGTAAAAATGAATTATAATTTGTATATTGTATAGTAATATAGTTTTTGTAAAATAAATAGTTAAGATTATACAATATATGTTACAATTGTGTCGCGTATGTTTTTTTTTTTTTGTGTCGGCCATAAATGCCTTCATTGAAGAACGAGGCGGCCCTGAGGAAAAGGAAGATTCCAACCCGAATGCCACCAGGGGTCAAGACGTTTCCTGGGAGAAGAAGGAGCCACACAGCCACATCCAACATCTCAGGTATGATTTTCTTCTTACAGACCCTAGTGACTGGCCATCTTCACATCTTCATGAAACTACTTCTAAGACATTTAGTATAACACGTGTGTCGGTCACACACCAGTGACCGGCTGATCGTGTTGTATGTGTGCATATGTTTAACTAAGATTGTTTTCCTAATTTTTATTTTTTATTTTTCATGCAAGAGGAACTTATATTTTGTAATAATTAAATTCAGAAAAACTAGAAACTATATGAAATAAAAATTAAATATTAAATAAGTTTCCAAACATTTTTGTATGGGCACTTTCATTGATATAAAAAGCCTCACGGTAGTCCCCTTTTGTGAGTGTGTCAATGACCTTCATTACAACCGCTTTCATCTCCTTAATTCTTCACGCAAATCTCTTGCATTTTCAGTTCCTCGCGAATAATTGTGTGTACAGTTCCCACACTGACATCAAACTGTGCACTTATTGTCTCTATAGAAACACGAAGGTCCTTATCCAGGAAATTCTTTATTTGGCCAATCAACTGTTCTGACTTCCTGATACCTCCCACGCCTCTCAGCAGCCATCACAAACACCGTGTTTTCCTTGAATCTCTTATCCCACTCAAAAACTGATGCTCGATTCATAAGAGATGGTATATAAGCATTTTAAAGCATTCCATACGTTTCTGTGGAATTTTCCAAATTTAAAACAGAATTTTATTGCATATCATTCTTTTAAAGTGTCATTACGTCCTGATTGCATTTTTGAAATTCACCAGCTGTGACAATCAGGCTTTAGTAGGGTGTATTGCAATTCCTCCTGTAGCTGTTCATTTGAACGTGAAATCATAAGATTGGTCAGTCATTAATCCTATACGATGTATAACAATAACATGCTGCATTTTCAAGAGTCTACGACAATTTTAAATGCCTGTACAAAAAAGTGTGGAAGGACGTGACGCTAACTCAGTAGACAAAAGGAAGAAAGAACAAAAATAATAAACGAAAAAGAACAAAATTAAAAAGGACGTAAGAAAACCGATAAAAAATAGGTAAAGAGAAAAGAGATAGAGACTTTCACCTTCCTTTTATTTCAGTTGACATCAAGTATGTAGTTCCTACTTCATCACGTAGTATACCTCCGATCTCCTGTCCATGTAGATTCACTCTCTCACGAAATACATGCAAGCACACCCACGCATGATTTCTTTCACAAATCCTGCTTATTTTCATATTATTTCTTTCATTTATTCTAAAGTCTTGTGTTTGTCATCTGTCGCTATTATTTTTATCAATGGATTAAATTCTTGGTCTCATTTGATCGGCACTGATTTTACAATACAATAAACGCGTTTAGTCACCGATCATTCAAAGCAATATATAACAAAACACTATATAACATTCAAAACAATATATAACTACATTCTTGCATGGGAATGATTCTATATATATTCAAACGAAGCCAATAGTTAGTAGTAGCTGACTGAAGCATTAGTATTCTTTGTAATAGGTAGAAATCGAATTATATGAAATTCATTGAATCAGTTGATGGTCGTTTAGGCGTAAACTTAGTTGAATTTTAGAAGAAATTGAAATTCAGGGAATCTTTTTAATTTGTCTAATTAGTACAGACCAAATTCGATACAAATCAAAAATATTTGAATGTTCAGATGGAAGCTTGTGCTCATATAATGTTCCTTAAACCCCTTGTAAATACTTCAAAAATATTGAAATTTGGGGAATATGCATAATATATATTGTTAAACAGAAGACACAAGAATCGGATGCCTCTGAATTTTCATGAAGGGTTTCAATTCCCTTTTTATCTTCTGAAGTAAAACTAAATTAAATTAAATATAGTACACATTTGGACCCCTTATGCTTAGCAGCTGCATTATAATAATTAATTAACTAAAGAATAGATTTTGTGTATACACAAATATAAACATATATACATACCTAGCAGGGAATTTGAATGCCTACCAGAAATATCTGCAAGTGTCGAAGGTCTCTCTGCTCAGAGGTTTATCAGGATAACTTGGCATGAGAATATTCTTCCCTACAAGTAAACCTTGGTCAAATATTCAAATTAACATCGATATTGAAATGAGATCACCTTAGTATGACTATATACTGAATTATATAAGGAATGGTGCACCTTCTTCAGGTGATGTTGTCTCTAGTAACAACACTAAGCCAGATACTTCACCAGAACAGATGAATTCTTGTTCTGGAATTTGGTAAAACTAAAAGACCGCAAGAAAGAAGTCTTTTAATTTCGTAGAACTTACACTGCAATAAAAGAAAAAAAATGCTTAGCTTTAGATAAATAAAAATAATGTGGCGGCATCATTGTCATTTTCTACCAAATTCTTTTATTAAGATTCTTTGAATTTATTTGTGTTTTTTGTCGTTTTCTTCATTTGTACTTTACAATATCCCACCGAAACATTCGCTGGAATTAATTTTCTAGTAGATGCTTTTACTTACTGTTATCCTCAGGCGAGAATCAGGAAATTGTCTTGCATATCAGATTAACGACAGAACACTCGCATAGAAATGGTCCAGCGCCAAAATTAGTCAAGTTACTTAACCACAAGGAAAAATTAATCTTATTTTCACGCTGGAAATTACTTTCTTAGTTCTACCTCCAAGACTTTTTACATTGCCATGATTTTACATTGCATTTTATACAATCCAGTGTTAGTCTGCGATATTTAATGTTACAAAAAGGTTTGAAAGTTTTTAAAATTTGTTTTTTATATAAGAAATTTAATCTTTTATGTCTTATTCTGCAATTCAATTTAAGATTATTGTCAATTCAATTTAAGATTAATGTCAAGAATTTTTTATACTTTGATGATAGCCTAGGAGGAAAGGGTGGAGCAGGTGCTAGTGTGATTGTAATATTTAGGAGTTGATGTTAAAGGATCTTCTGCCATTAAAAACCAGCAGAGCATTATCATTGTCGAATAAGAGAAACGTCTATCATACGTGTGTGATCTAAAAAGAAAAAAATCAGCACTTCATAAGAAAGTGTATTTCCATATTTACTCATCACTCTTCTACATAAAATCCAGTTCTCCAAAAGAGGCACTCAGGATTGGGGCAAAAACTAAATCTGCCTTAGTATAAAAAGAGTTCTCCTTCAGTGGAGAGTTACATTATTCCCAATCCTGATTCTACTTTGTTCTTAAAAACAACTGCTTAATGTTCCAGTCAACTCACCAAATAAGACACGCTGACATCCTCAGTCGGCCGGCTTCAGTGACCAGACCAACTCCACTCTCCCTGATCGCATCAACCAGTCATTATCGACTCACCACGATAAGGTGTAACAAGTTTTTGCCGTGAATAAAACATTCACAGACATACACCTGCCATGAAATAACGATAACGCAGAGAAAGACAAGCAGTGTCGAATGAGAAAGAGTATATGGGCTAGAGTAGAGTAATTATTCAAAGTGTCCCGATTCATTAATAATGTACAGACGGCGTGGTCATCTTTGTTAAGTCATAATCACATTTTGTACATTTTGTCCATCATTTTCAATCCTCTCATAGTACTATTCTATTATCAATCTGACAATCTTATTAGCCTTTATCCTCGAGTTACTTTTGCCCTTATTAAGTAGTAAGTAATTAGTATAAAAATTGCACTCAATATGTTGCTTATTGTGTATCTTAGATACATGCTTCAGGCAGAGAGAGAGAGAGAGAGAGAGAGAGAGAGATATGTGTGCATGTGTGTGTATAATGTATATAATGTTAGGCCGACATTCAAGACGTCCGAATGAAACAAAAATTTCTCTTGTTGCTAAATGAATCAATAATAAAATAATAGGTAATTATTTTAACTCAAAATATATTCATTCTTTATTTTATTTTATCTCTGATGAAAAGACAGAAAAGAAAAAACAAACTGACTACTGGCTATTTTAAAGACTGCATGTAACGCATTCGCTTTCGATTACTTAACAAAGAAATCTCCCAGCATGCTTAGCGATCACATGGTCTCTCGCTTGTTACTGATCGTTCCCTACGTATGTCACTTTTGATCTTTTTTTCATTTTACTTCCTATCTCCCTTTTCAGGAGTGAGGTTTCTTGCAATACATAATTTTAGGTATATCCTTGACACTCAGTACAAGACCGATCGAAGCTACAAATACGTGAGTGTTTAGTTTAAAATATATTAAAGAAGCGTTGATATGCTATGCAACAAATCAACTAAACTTTTATATCAATACGATTGTCATGTCTTCTTCCTCTCTCTCTCTCTCTCTCTCTCTCTCTCTCTCTTTCTCTCTCTCTCTCTCTTCTTCTTCTCTCCTTCTCCTTCTCTCTCTCTCTTTTTCTTTTCCCTTTTCTCTCTTTCTCTCTCTCTCTCTCTCTCTCTCTCTCTCTCTTTCTCTCTTCATATTTTTGCACCACTCGTGCTTTATTTAGGCACCTTGATTAAATCAGTGTGGACATTTTGGTCTAAATCATGCCATCTTACCAATTTTTGAAAAGCTACAATTGAATGTGAAATATAAAATTCTAAGGATTCCTGAACACAACGTTGGTCCAACATCCGTAGCAGTGATAAATGTAGGTTTGAAATATGCAATTATCTCTGTGCAATAGAATATAAGAGAAAATAACTTCAGTTGAGGAAAGATCATCATCATCATCATCATCATCATCATCATCATCATCATCATCATTTATTGTCCATTTTACATATTTTATTTTTTATGCTGGGCGGCTTTTAGAAATTGGCTTCCAAACTAACCTATCTCTGACCAGATCTTTCTTTATCCCTCTTTCTCTCAAATCTAACCTATCGCTTCTTTTTCTATCTTTTCCTATCAATTGGCCTTGCTACTTGAATTATTATACATTTATTAAACCACAGACTTGCATCCATTCTTTCAGTGTAACCAGATTTAATTTCACTCTATGCAACATATGTCCTCAAGCCTCACTGGCAAGATTTTCATTTCTATGCATTATCAAATTGTGTACACATTTCTGATAGACTTTCAAGACCTTGATAGTTAGTAATGTCAGAAGTTCCCTTCCATCCACTACTAAGTCTCGCAACCACATTATCAGCAAATCCTCCGTTATCCAATGGTGTCAATAACAATAACAATAGCTTCACTATCTAAATATACTTTCGCCACATTCATGTTTTACACTTCTTGATAGCAAACTGCTTCTCATCTCTCAACCTATAAGTAATTCCAGTACACTTTTGTAGACTCACTACTCACGAATATCACAAAAATAAGTCTCCACAAACTTCTTTTCCTGAGAGTTATCAACAATTATAAACTTGTCCTTAAAATTACAGTTTTAATGGGCGTAGTAGTTGAGAAATGAATTTATCCTTAAACGGGCCGTTCATTACATCTTACTTCATACGATAAATTGTTCTTTTATTCTTGAATGTTGTGTATCATTTTTAAGTTCGAATCTGGCTGACATTTTGGTGCATTTTCCCAGACCACATAAAAAAAAAAACTTTAGGGAAACATTCTTTTCATTTTGGCTTTAAATTTTCCTTATTTGTCGTTAAACAAATCCTACAAATTGAATTGTTGCATCTAACGTGTTCCAAAAAGATTTCCTGTTTATTTCTTTGTCATATCATTAAATGCAACATTACTGATTAATTACCTTCCAAATTTATTTTTAACCCAGTCACCATTCTGGCTGTTTTACTTTAGCATGGTAGGCTTATTTAATGTTTTTCCATGTATGCAAATTAATGATCCCGAATCTAACTTTACTTTTTGTTTATATTTTCGCCAGCACATATTTACGTATATTTTTGTCGTCTTTTCCGTTTGCTTTAATGTACAACATCCAACTTAATTGTAATCGTAAAAAAAAAAAAACACGATAAATACAAAAAAGATAAAACTCCCAGGGGAAGTTGACTTTAAATGTAAAACTTTTCTAGGTTTATACATTTAACCATCTGTTTCTATACATGTGGAATGAAAATATTTTGCAAAAATTGAATTAATTGATGAACTTATTTTCTGTCCAGTAGCATGCAAACTGCAGCAATTTAAATTTATTCTATAATACTGTTCTACTTGTTATTGGGTACTGTTGGTAAGCACCTAGGTTTTATCCTAGAAAACTAAAGCATTGGAATTATTTTTTTTGTTAGATCATTTAATTGCAAGTTCAGTCATTATATGTTTTAGGTTCTTTACATTTTAAATATTTATAATTTTTTGTAGGCGTATAATGTGATTTGCTAAAACTGATTTGAATAAACTTTTCTAAAATATGCTCCAACGATTTTATTGCATAGTTCTCCCGCGATGAAAATATATTCGCCCCACCCAACTGGTTGCAAACTTCCACCCCTGTAGAATTCGCTAAATGCTAACTAAATTATCTAATAGTGTCTTTTCTGTGACCACTTGCTTTCTGAATTCTTTGCCTGTTCTTTGTTTCACAGACCACGTGAATGCACATTGTATGGTATACTATGAAACACATGTTTACTAAAACTAGAAAAGCTATTCCTTATTTCGTTATCTTAACATCATTGAGGGAAATTTAAAGATAAATTTTATCACAACAAATATGATGAAAAACTAAATTTAAATGTAATGTGAACAAGCATCTTGCCGCAAAATTCATCACATAAGTTAAAATGAACAGAAATAAATGAAAAACAAAACAGAAACGATTGAGTGTGAGGCAAAAATATGCACATCGAATACATTGAAAAAATAACATTTTGAGTTTAACAACTTATGCATAAATATCACAATTTGGAATAAATACTAATTCTGTGAAAATCTGAAAAAATTTTTTTAATTGGTTCATGATATCATTGGAGTTGGTGGAAATCTCCACTCTTTTAGTGCTGTGGTTTTATAAAATGCCTTTTCTCTAAGATGTTATTAGAGAAAAGAATGATTAATTGAGCACTGAGTAATGGAATTGTTCAAGAGACATTGTTATTTATTTATTTTTGATATGTAAACATATAAAACTGTTTGGCAATAAGGACAAAAGTTGGCCAGAGAGTTTGCAATGTTTGCGCACAGAACTTCATACTTGAAGAATCCAAATTCATCATCGAAAACATGCACTGATTTACATTTGCTTATCCTCTTTCTCTTACAGAACATCTTCGACAATTCTGAAAAATACTTTTTTAACTTATTTAGTTATCTCTCTTATATGTGTTCTCTATTGTGTGTGTGTGTGTGTCTCTCTCTCTCTTTCTCTCTCTCCCTCTCTCTCTCTCTCTCTCTCTCTCTCTCTCTCTCTCCTGCACACACCTAGTTAGTGACTACATATTGCCAAAGAAACCCGACACATTCTACTTCTCTTCCATGCATGCACGTGCCGGTCTCAGAATGAAACCATTGAAAGCATTGATTGCTTTCACGCCCGCCTCCCAGTGGTTATTGTCAGTCACCACCATTTAGATTGGTTACGGCTTCACCGCATCTCCTTATGAGCGACCATAGAAATGAACAGGCCATTGTTAAAGCGATATCGTCATCTTCATGGTTATCCATTCTTTGGTCTCTTTAAGACCTTTTGTGAGAAGCTTTGATATTACAAGATCACCGCACTTGTACCATTCAATTAATTCGGCCTCGCTTTTTGGCTAAAATTATTACATGCGTCCACAAATCTCTGAGCAGCATTTTTCTCGTCCATTATTCAGTCATGTTTTAGTTTAGTTTATTTGGTTTTAAATTTGTTCAAAATGTCTTAATTTGGATTATTTGAATCATTCAAACTACTGTTCACATCTTAAATGTTATTTTTACAACGTTTTGGTTGATGTAACCTCCGACCTTCTTTAGATGTATACTATCGAACTCTAATATCTTTATGTCAATTTTTGAGATAAGAGTTAATAATTTGTATTACGTGGATTATTCAAACTACTGCTCCCATCTTGAATGTTAGTCTCACAACATTTCAGTGGATTTAACCTCCGATCTTCTTTAGGTGTATCTATTGAACTTGGGTTTCTTTGTGTCAAACTCTGGAATCAGTATGGAATTTAAAACAGAACTCTTTGTTAAAACAGAACTGACGTTAGCTCGCTCTTAATCTATAAGCTATGACCTGGTAAAAGTCTTAAGTAATTCACAATTGTATTCTTAGTATTGCCTCTACTGAGAATTGAATCTTCAACCTTTAAAAGATTGTCACTTAGAACTGATTATTACTTAGCACTTTTATACATTGCACCATGGGTGCAAGCTACCTCCAAGGTTTCATTCAAAATTCCATACAGATTTACAATGTTTGACATAAATATTCCTGAGTTTGACAAGATGCTCCTTAATAAGGTCGGAGGTTACATCAGGCAAAATGTGTGAATAACATTCAAGATAAGAATAGTAGTCTGAATAATTCAAATAATCCAAATTATTAATTGCCATCTTAAAAAATTGCTACATAATAAATCTTACTGCTTAAAAAGAAAATATATTTACTAATTGTGACAAGAGTATTGGATTAAGTTACGTATATATTCCAGAGCCTCGCCACATACTAGTAAAAAAAATTCAACAAACCATCATTCTTGGAATAATAGGTTGATTCTTCTGTTGTGTCATCACATGTGCAGTTTTTCAGATAATACTGACGTACTTGCTAAAGGTATCTTCAGTGTTGAATGAGTATATCACTCTCTAAAACCGGTAGACTTTTACAGTTCAATGGAGCAGTGCACTTTCCACTTGCCAAAAATGATCTTCCATAAAGACGCGATGTTCTCTGTACCAAAACATCTATTTATTATCGCTACACAAATGAAAACTACAAGAATAGAAGGATTTTCGTTCAAGATTTACGCCTCTAGATCCGTGCATATGATTATCTACATGCATTGTTATATAATCAAACTTGCTCTTATTCAAGTTGAGTTGGCTTCCAAAAAGGCTAATAAATAAAAACAAATTTTTAAAATCTATGTAAAATCCAATTACGATTTTATTAATCACAAAAATGACGTTCTTATACGCATTTTTTTAATCATATAAGTTTGAATAATTATCATTTTAGACATTAAAACATTGCAATAATTTAATCTGATTTCTTTCATTAAATTTCAGTTGATCCATGTTTTTTTTATTTTATTTCGTTTTCTTTTTTGATGTTAGACAAAACACTTGGAGGAGCAGCTATAGAAAGACCAAGAGTATCAATGCTACATCCGGGTTACAAGGTTTGTCAGGTAAAACCAAGTAATAATGGAGTCAAGGTATACTTCTCGATGTCCTTGTCAAGCAAAAATAATTGCTCTTATGAAAATTTATTTTCTTTTTATTTCTTTTCTCGATAGCGGAACAATAGTATGCAAGAAAAGTTCAACAGGTTAACTTCATGAAGATGTGAGTCTTCACCATGCATAGACAGTCATTCACACTGGAGAGACTCCAGTTCAGATACATAACGCTAATAAATAAATAAAAATATGCAATGAATAGGCATCTCAGAAAGACTCGGAATAAAAGGTTTCTGAGTTGCTTTTGACTCAAGTCATTTTCGAAATACAATGTGCATCATAAGTTTAAACGCCATACATATCTATATATATTTATATTGAAAATGTACAGAAAGTATATATGGATGACGTGAATCTTTATGCCCAAACTAATCTTCAGAAATTTTGTTAAGTTTGTGATACCATTAAAACACAGGAATGAGCATGTGGTATTAAGATTGCAAGAATGGTTTGATTAAGTTCAGAAAACTTCTCTCATTACTAACTAGCAGAGTGTTATCGACCATGTGAAGAGTCTATCAGTTATGTGTACAAAATGGGATAATGTATAGAAGTAGCCTGGCCAATAGTGTTGCATAGAGAGAAATGATATGAGAATGATATGATGGGTGTGCAATGTTAAAATTGTTATGTAAAAAAAAACAATGAAAATGTAAGAACTTTTTACCAACTCCACAATTCAATTTACTGCACCAATTCCTTGAAATTCTATTCACCGCACCAACTCTTTGAAACGCAATTCTGCAATTCGCCACACCAACTCCTCATAGAATAATTCACTGCACCAACACCTCATAATACAATTTGCCACACCAACTCCTCCTCACACAATCTGCTGCACCAAATCCTTGTAATGCAATTCACCACACCAACTCCTCATGATGCAATTCGACACACTAATTTCTCATAACACAATTTGTTTCACGAACTCCTCATAATTCAATTTACCGCATGTGCTATGAGTGATCCTCGACGCCATTGTCAAATGACTAAAAAGTCCTTATATTGCAATTTGGCACATCGATCTGCAGCTCATATCCAAAGATCAACTCTCCGAGTGTTGTAAGTATACAGAGTCAGTCCATAAATGAACCATTGCAATGCAAGGTTTATGTCCTGCAGAACAACTCAGCCAAGTTGATGTGTTTCTCTTCCTGTACCGATTGGAGTCAGCTTGCATCTTCTGCCATAGAATCATTGCTTTCCACAACCACACCAGTGTCTAAGAAATCTCTTGTTCACTGATACACTACCTTTCATATAAATATTTGCAATCATCTGGGACAGTATAGGATTATTCTCTTCATCATCCCATCCAGTCATCACGGTATTTACCCTTCGTTTCACAAATGCTGTGATGATGCATAACACTGAGAAGATAAGTTAGTGAATAAGTTTATCAGAGACTAACCAACAGTTCACTTCCATAGCACAAGCAAAATTCTCCCTGCTTCTCCCAGATACGTAATCTCACCATGCGTGTGCCTGTTCCCAGTTGTTCTACTCTAAATTGCTAAATGTTCTTTGACCGCAGAACACATGCTCTGATAAAAATATCATCGATAGAAGGTATCTGTCGATGATATCATCCTGGCTTAGAACGGCAGTAACAATGACTCACATTATCATTGAGCCCAAATCTTAAGCAAGTGACTTTGTCCTTTAATTTCCACTGTTTGAAATGGCTAAAGGGACTCAATAATATGTACTTGCAGATAGGCGTGGCATAGGTTTAGTACTGCAACATTTGATCCTTACTGTCGCTATTCCCTTAATTTTTATGAGCAAACATCTGAATTAGCTGTATAGGCGCCAATATACTTGCTTAATCTTATTCTTTTTCTGCAGATTAGCCACGAGAGGGAGCAGAACCTGTATTTTTCCGGATATTCAGTAAAAATATGTGCGCGCTTGTATGTACAACAATAGCCACCACTTATAACATAAAGAAGTACATTGCTTAATACCCAGAAAAATACTTATTTGCGGAAAATTTAAATGCAATATTCGATTTCAGTACACCCGAAAACTATAGAAACAAGTTTTTAAGGTAGGTTTTGTGCTGGTCTACCAGACCACAAATACCAAATAAACATCGCCCCTAAAAAAATAAAAGACCCCCCACACACACACACACAAAGGTAGCTATTAAGTGTGTGTCCATTTTATATTAAATTACTATAGAAATGTGATCCCCACTTTTTAAAAAATACATATCTTGGAAACTACTCGTTCTGAAATTTTAAACGTTATTTTCGTTTTCAGCACCCTCGAAAACCTATATTAGTTGTAATTTTAAAGGATATTTTGGTGGTGGGAAGATACTGCGCCTTTACCAATGTTTCAATCATAGTCATTTATTTTCCTAGTTTTGCACATGAATTACAAAATATCTGATATTTCCCCAAAATCTCCGACCTTGATGGAGGGGAGACTAAAACTTGCTGCTATGGTTTCAAATGATCTGAAATAACAGCAAGGGGAGACTTGAATCCAAATATTTCTCATATGTTATATCTTCCCTCATTAGTTTTCATACATAAAGTAAATTTCACAGTATACAAAGATAATTTGATACTGGAGATATTCATAATCGTGCCATTTTTCCAAAAGAGGGATGATGTAACAGAGATATTTGGAATCAAGTCTCCCCTTGCTGTTATTTCAAATCATTTGAAACATAGCAGCAAGTTTTAGTCTCCCCCCCCCATCCAGGCTTCCTTTTTATATATACCAATCCTTATTTAAGAAGCTCAATGTAATTACAGCATATAATGAATCAATGACAAAAGTCTATATTCCAAATTTCATGTTTTAGACCATCTTACAATTTATTCCTGTTGCCATTTACAATTCTTGACAGTATCTGTTTTGTAGCACAAAAATCATTCACTTAATTATTATATCAATCAATGAATCTATTTTGCCCTTAACATCAGAAGAAATAGCAACTATCAATCCACCAAAAGAAAATAAAATGCATTTGGGCATGATTAAAAAACCTGAAAATTGGAAGAGAAGCTGCAAATACCTTATTATTTGCTTACATTACACCATTTTTCAGCGAAATTTTCAAGAAGACATCAATCATTGTGTCTGGCTGAAGTTGCATATATATATATATATATATATATATATATATATATATATGTATATATATATATATATATATATATATATATATATATATATATATATATATATATATATATATATATATATATGTGCACCTTATTGCTTCGAGTACATTCTTGGACAAGACACTATTATACATTTAATAAAACACAATCAAATAAAAAAATTAAAATTGAAAAGTGAAATCAATAATGAATATTAACTTAATTTAATTTAAATTAATTAATAAATCAATTTAATTTAATTTAAATAAATTTAATTAAATTAATTAATTAATAAATTTAATTTAATTTAAATTAATTTAATAAATATCACAAATTCACTTCTACCGAATATGAAAGTAGTCAGCCATTTTCTGTTGCTCCCGATAATACTTTTATCAAATTTGTTTTGGGGCTGAATACTCCGAAAGTCTGTTCTTTAATGCACTATTTCCAGGATACAGTCCATCTCCAAGATCAGTCTTGGTGGCAGCACATTTTGGTCGATTGCATAGGGGAAGCATCACCTCTCTAGCACCAGTTACCGCCCCCCCAACTGCTTGATCGCATACAGCTTAAGCAACAAATAAAATCCTAGTAGGTCTCTCTCTTCAACCAGAACTTCCACAGTCATGGCAAGCTAACATTATCAGTGTTAACTTTTAACACTGATAATGTTCACAGCACTTAAGTGCACCTTTGTGTGCTGTGAGAACACTGGTTGCTATCCTTGTCCATGACTGACAGTACAACAAATTAGAGTACGTGTGCATGCTGTGTTAATCAAAGCTTTATGTAGTACTCCATTGATGTGGACAGTCACTACTGGTAATGCTCCATTTGGCGGATGAGATTGGCGCTGATAATATGTGAGTATTTTTCAGGGCCTTTCACCAGCACCTCTGAATACGTTGCATTTGAGGAAACAATCGTTTTCCCTATAATTGGGTTAATCATAGTTGCAACATCTCGGGGGCGGATCTCTCTCTTTCTGTTTGTATTGTGACACATATGCAACATACTTTGTAACTCCAAGGCAGTTCTGCTGATGACACTACACTCTATAACAGGCATGACAGGAAAACAAATGAACACATATCTAAAGAAATGGCAAAAACACTAGAGGATGACCTCCAATCTGTAGTGGAATGGGGACATAAATGGATGGTCACATTCAATGCTGCCAAGACCAAACTGGTTTCCTTCAATAATTACAAGAAACCTTCTCTGCCACCAATAGCAATGGCCAGTGACTCCCTGTCTGAGAGTACATCTTTCAAACTGCTTGGCCTAACGTTCACAGGAAACATGAGTTGGAACAATTATATTGAAAACATTGCCAGGGCTGCTGCGAAAAAGGTAAGCTCTCTCTACCGTGCTAGAAAACTACTGACACCTGAAAGTATCCTGTACCTCTATAAGGCCACCATTCGCCCATGTATGGAGTATTGTTTTCACATTTGGGCTGGTGCATCTGCTACTAGTCTCTCGCTCCTAGATAAGGTTAAAAAAAGAGTCGCCAATCTGATAGGCCCTGAACTGGCATCTAAGCTTCAGCCTCTGTCCCATCGACGAAACGTTGCATCCCTCTGCCTGTTCTACAAGTATTTTAATGGTGAATGCTCTGACGAACTGCAGACACTTGTGCCCCCACGATGTAGACACCCTCGACAAACCCGACAGGCAGCTAAATCCCACCCCCACACAGTAGAGATCCCTAGATGTAAAAGATCTTTCTACTCCAGTAGTTTCTTCCCCAGAACCGCTAGACTCTGGAATTCCATTCCAGGTTCCCGCTTCCCTAACTGTACTGACATGCAGAAGTTCAAGTGCAACATGAACCGACATCTTGCTGCCCAAATCCAAACATAGTGCCCCAGTAGTTGCTGCCCTTGATAGTAGCCCCCTACACCAAAGTGGCAATGCGCCTTGTTTGGGGTGAAAATGTAATTAAAAAAAAAAAAAAAAAAAAATGGCACAAGCATGGTAAATCTAGTTCTCCCATTTTAGAAAAGCTCTTTCAGCAATAAATGCAAATTGCGGGCACCAATTGCCAAATAAAATTAAAGTTTGTGAATTTCTGCTAATTGTGTCTGGCTGAAGGTGGCATGCTGAAAATTGCTTCCATATGGCAAAGGGTTCCAAAGCAAAGAAACGTTTTCTTCACACAAATGAAGTCCATGCATTTCTTCTCACTGAAGTGTTGATATACAGCATATGCATCTTCTCACTGAAGTGTTGATATACAGCATATGCATCTTCTCACTGAAGTGTTGATATACAGCATATGCATTTCTTCTCACTGAAGTGTTGATATACAGCATATGCATTTCTTCTCACTGAAGTGTTGATATACAGCATATGCATCTTCTCACTGAAGTGTTGATATGCAGCATATGCATCTTCTCACTGAAGTGTTGATATACAGCATATGCATCTTCTCACTGAAGTGTTGATATACAGCATATGCATCTTCTCACTGAAGTGTTGATATACAGCATATGCATCTTCTCACTGAAGTGTTGATATACAACATATGCATCTTCTCACTGAAGTGTTGATATACAGCATATGCATCTTCTCACTGAAGTGTTGATATACAGCATATGCATCTTCTCACTGAAGTGTTGATATACAACATATGCATCTTCTCACTGAAGTGTTGATATACAGCATATGCATCTTCTCACTGAAGTGTTGATATACAGCATATGCATCTTCTCACTGAAGTGTTGATATACAACATATGCATCTTCTCACTGAAGTGTTGATATACAGCATATGCATCTTCTCACTGAAGTGTTGATATACAGCATATGCATTTCTTCTCACTGAAGTGTTGATATACAGCATATGCATCTTCTCACTGAAGTGTTGATATACAGCATATGCATTTCTTCTCACTGAAGTGTTGATATACAGCATATGCATCTTCTCACTGAAGTGTTGATATACAGCATATGCATCTTCTCACTGAAGTGTTGATATACAACATATGCATCTTCTCACTGAAGTGTTGATATACAGCATATGCATCTTCTCACTGAAGTGTTGATATACAGCATATGCATCTTCTCACTGAAGTGTTGATATACAGCATATGCATTTCTTCTCACTGAAGTGTTGATATACAGCATATGCATCTTCTCACTGAAGTGTTGATATACAGCATATGCATCTTCTAACAAACGCATCGAGATAGGACATTCAGTATGTTTACACTCCACTCAACTGATGTATCAGTTCCATCTTCTCTAACCATTCCACTATTGACTGCCCAGAGTCACTGCTGCTAAACAGGGGTATAAGCTTCAAGACGCCAAAATAGCTTGTCAGGCAACAACAAAAAAAACAAAAACAATCAAGTTTAAGCCTTTCTTCTGCAATTTAATTCGCTGCACTAATTCATCATAATTCAATTTGCTGCACCAACTCCTTGTACTGCAATCCGCCACACCAGCTCCTCATGACGGAATTTGTTGCACCAACTCCTCATGATACAATTTGCTCCTCATGCTACAAGCGATCTACGACACCACTGCCGAATGAGTCATCTTTATATCATACCTGGACAGGTTCATTCTTGTACCCCAAGTGGTGTCCAGCAAGAGCATGCACACACTCATCACAAATCTGATGATCTCAAAAGAAGATTAAATCTGGATAGTATAGAGAGATGTATACAAAACAGATTTCTATAATGAATGAATAAGAGTAGATGTATAATAGTTCAGGTAGCAGGGCCAAAGAAAAGATAAAAGGTAGTATATACAAGGCGGTACGATGATATTGTTACAATAAAAAAGACGACATGATTCCATTTCCGTTTGATGAAAACTAGTTTTCTTTTTTGTTGCAGACCATCTACTAGTTAGCCAGTATAAATCCCAAGAGCAATAGGAGCCTTCTACCATGTCTGAAAGTGACATGACTTTATACCCTTCTCTCACTGCCCCCTTCCATCTTCTCCCCCGATCTAAACCCACTGAACAACTTCGTTTGGTCATACATCAAGAACATCATCAACATGACTTCCCACAGCACCAAAGCCAGCCTGATCGCCGCCGCCCGCCTAGTATTCGCCGAGTTCCCGCCAGTGCTTGTGGAATAGGTATTCTCCCAGTTCCGGACCCATATCGAATCGATGATTGAGACTGAAGGCTTTAACATTAAATAGATGTCAGTTCTACTACATAATCAAGTTACTTGAATTGATTTTTTCAATAAAAGTTTTAAAATAAAGCTGTAGTGTTGTTTTCTTTAGGACGACAATTTTATTGTGTCACCCTGTAATAAAAATGGATTAAAGAGAAGGAAGGATGAACCATCAAACAGATGAACAAACCAACGTTAAACCAAATATGACGATAATGACTCAATTCAAACATGCGCTAAAGTATCTGTCTGTTCATGTGTTAAAAACAAAAATTTCCACAAAAGGAAAATACATTTTTCATTAGAGGTAGACGTGTACAGGAAGTTAATATTGGCCGAATCTCGATGTGGTAAAAAAGCCAGATAAATCTCGTTTCTCTGATCTTGAACATTGAAGCTAATGGACGATTTTCAATTGCTTTCATTATTAAAGCCACAAGGAAAGAAAAGTTCAAGTTCGAGTTCTGTTGAGGTTAACACATCAATTCCACTAATGCTCTTGGGAGAGTTAATAATCCATATGCCTTACTTCCAGCCATGGAAGAGTAGACTAGACTCTCAAGCCTTTTGTTGTGCAATTAGTCTATTGGAATGAAACACTGTAATAGCCACAATCTTCCTCTGTTTACTCTGGTATTGTGTCTGCTCATCTTGAATTTGTCACTGAACTCCAGCAATGCCTGATCAAGAGAGGTGTGGTTGAGGATTATGCAACTTTTGCTTTACTATATATACTATAGATACTCCATGCAGGCAACTGATAATAACGATGGAAAGTATAAAGATTAGCAATATCACATCTATGTTATAAGGTTTGTCCGGTAGAAACAAAAGCACAAAAGTTGAATTTTCTAAAAGTTAGTTATTTGTCTCGACATATTGACATTTTTGGCCATATACCAAAAGAAAATCACCAGAAATAAATGTTTTATGGATTATCGATCAAGATGAGAAAACATAACTGACCCAAAATGCTGTGTTAGGAACATCCACATTATGAAAATGGATTTCAAATGTAAAAATAAAACTAATACTGTCCTGAAAGTTAATGGCATCTTATTAGACTAAATCACCGTTTATAACGCCCCATACAAATACGATAAATTAGAATAACAGAAACAGAAGTCTCTTTCTCTCTTTTTTTCTGTCTGCCTTTTCTATTAGATGCGCTTCTTTGCTTTTTGTTTTCTATTTCTGACTTTTCTAATATATAAAGCAAAATCGGTCGGGTTCTAACAGTAACACCTAAATAGCATTGCAGCTGATAAATCGATATTTGGTTCTGACTAGCTAGCTAGTCATTTATATAAATTTTCAATCAGTGTTCTTTATATAAAAATAAATTGCAATCAATTTTATAAATTGCATATTCTGTATAAAGCAATGATTCTTTCAATAGCATACACTGTGTGAAATTCATTGTTTGTTTTCATTGGATAAATAACAGAGATTATTCAATGAAAACGCTCTGCTGGTTAATATTAGTAAGTGAAAATGGCATCAACATTCTGTCTGATAACGATCTAGAGTAATAATAACGTTTGGTAAGTACCTGCTCTTCTATTTCACCTATTATTTACTTGGTGTTTTGGTGTGTGTGGCGATTTTATTTTATAGCAAAAATAAACATGAATCTTAAGTTACACAGACAGAGGTATGACATTCAATTTAAACTGCATAATATTAAACTAAATTTAAATGTCTACACTTTTATTACTCTCTTTTTTTACTCGATATGTTTGAGTAATTATTCAAAATTATCAGAAGAATAGGAGAGAAAGAGCAAGAGAGAAAGAAAGAGAGAGAGAGAGAGTGAGGGAGGGGGATAGAAGGATAAATATTTCCATTTCATTTAAACTGTCCTAAAAATAAACTTAAAAAATCCATTCAGAAACGGGTTAGGACTTTTATTAATACGCCGATTGTTATTCACATAGAGGACTTTGTTATAAGCAGTCTTCTCTTATTTCTCTGTTCAATATATACATTTGGGCAATTATAATTTTTATATATGAGAACAACGCAATAATTTAAGAGGGTATAATATATCTTTTAATGTTTAATTCTGAAGAGGACGTATAAAGTCTAAAATTAAATTGAAAAAAAAATATTTAATAAAAAACTTGCATTGTACAGCACTCTAAATTATTTACGGTTTGCTAATAAATAGATGAGGAAGGGTTTGGAGTTGAATAGACAGTAATCAATTTCTATATTCATTCACAAAAAAAAGAGTAATTATTTTATTTAATTATATTTTTATGTATACTTTCAGAAAAACAATTTTCTCTTTTGATCTCACATTTGATCTCACATTTGATCTCAAAAAAATTTCACATTTGATCTCACATTTGATCTCCAAAAAATTCACATTTGATCTCACATTTGATCTCAAAAAAATTTCACATTTGATTTCACATTTGATCTCCAAAAAAAATTCACATTTGATCTCACATTTGATTTCTAAAAAATTCACATTTGATCTCACATTTGATCGTCATTGTCGAGTTATTGGCTGAAGAAATAACATGAAAAATCTATATTAATGTTACAAAAAAATATGTTAGTGCCAAAAGTATTACTCATTTTACAAATTAAAAAAAAACAAAAAACAAAAGGCAGATGGAGTGCTCTTTAGCCTTGTTAAAGACATGATACCCAAACAAAAATCATCTCACATTTGATCTCCAAAAAATTCACATTTGATCTCACATTTGATCTCCAAAAAATTCTCTTTTGATCTCACATTTGATCTCACATTTGATCTCCAAAAAATCTTTCAAAATTGTCAAGATTTAAAATATTTTGGAAGACACTATCTACTGTGAATTATTTTACGTTTATATTAAAAAACTGACTCTCTACTATAAAGTTTAAAATAATACGACAAAACAGACAAACTACAAATAACCTTCAAAGGAAAATTGTAAAATTCAAATCTCAGGTATTTTTTTCAATATGGACTGCTAAAGATAGATTAGCTGAAATTAGAAGTGAGAATATTCTTTTGATCCATGAATTGTTAAACGAATCGGTATTGTTTGATTCACCTTGGATAACTCAGAAGAAAATAACTTGAAAATAGCTTATTTCGCTATTTAAAGCTGCAGTGTCAATTGGAAGCCATTTTCTTTCTATGTTACACGAACGTCCGTGGCTTCAGTCGGTGAATATTACTACAAATAAACTGTCTGAGTTTGATTTCCATTCGATGGAAGCATGATGCAAATTTAAAATTCATTCATTCATAAACAACAATAAAGAAATGCCCCCCACCACGTCTCAAATTATTTTTTTTATTTTGGACGTTTTAGAAAAAAAATCATTGAATTACTTCTGATTATGCATCACATTCTTTGAATTATTATGGTATAATCAGCACATTTTTAAATCAGAGTTTTGCTTCTTAAATCAGCTTGTTCAGTTGTTAGTGTGGAGATAGAAATTCATTTTATGATGTAAATTTTGTTGACATTATCCCACTTGGAATTGTGTTATCTTAACACATTGCAAGTGTTATATATTTCTTGTTTCTTTGTTGTGTTTATAGATGGCTAACGTACAATTCATCCCAAATAAAATGTCTACCTAGATTTTTTTGTTTCTAGTGATTAATACCTTACTTTCCACAATATTCAATTCTATTTCAGACTATGTTTGTATTTAATTAGATTTTCAATCAATTTTAATCCTATCGACATTTCTATTAGTGATATTGTTGAGGAGTCCACAGGGATTTTCTTTCTAATAAACTGTAATACTACCAGCCATAAAATTTAATTATTACATTTCCAAATAATAATTTTTGTTTCTTTAACTGGCATGTGTTAGTTTGCACTGTAAATTTTGTTAAAAATGAAAAAACCTTTTACTGTTCCTATTATTTTTGTCCAAACTCTGTACATTGTCACTTTAAAGACACAAATATCAGTTGGGGTCATTTTCTGATTTTTCCAATAAATGTTAAGTTCTCTCTATTTAATTCGAGCCTGATAGTTTTGAAAAAGTTACATTTCGTTATTTTAGATCTAAAAATATTTTTTTTTTTTTTATAATTGTAATAACTTTTTTTGGAAACTTAAGATGCAACCCTCCACAGTATTCTGTTGTTAAAAATATCTACGTGAAACAGAATGATCTCTCTTTGTCAGCTATCTGCCTGAAATTCCTCAAATTTCAGATTATTTTAAAAGGTTTTCATGGGGCATAATATGCCCATAATCTCCCATAATAAAATTCTAATATTTCAGAATGTCATGTGATTAAGCAAGATTCCATAAATTTCAATTTCTTTTTGCATTATTCATAAAGATTTACAAGATTTTGATTTCAGACGTTTTCTAGAATCAAAATTATATAATGAATTTGATCAAAATTTAAGTACAGATTCTAAATCAAAAGTTTAATATTATCATATTTTAATTTTAATCCTTGGAAGAGACATAAAAAATACAAAATTGTTTTGTTTGAAGAATTAATTTTACCAGTCCTGGGACGGGTGTATATTATAAGATATATTATATATATTTTTTGTTTCAATATTTACTTCAACATAAATACGTGAATGAAACTTAATAGCAGTATTAAATATATTTACAAGTTTATGTATTATTTCATTGAATGAAATCTTATCAATAAGAATGCGCGCTTCTCCTGTCATTTTAGGATGGCTTCATCTTAAAAAGACAAGAGAAACGAAAAAATGTCCATTGAATATTCATGATGTCTTCGCTGTTTCGAGTTTGCCTCTTTTATTTTTCCACCACAGACACAGCACGCAAGCCGTCAACGTTTCAACAGGAATGTATAATCGTTATCATCAGAAGAAATTCATTGTTCATGAGTTCCATTACACAAACCTTGATTACTTGATTATATCAACATTGCAAAGTCTAACAAAATAATGAGTATATAGGCACCAAACTGCAGAAATCGATGCTTCCTGTGTCACAATAAAAATGAATGAGATAATTTGCATGCATTAAAAAAAACTAATTTGAATAGAAAAATGATAAATCTAAATGATTGAAAAATGTTAAATATTTAACATTTTATGGATTCAAAAAAAGGGCTTTGAAGAAGAAGTAAATTCACACTTTTAAAAGCTGAAAAATTTAAAGCATTATTCAAATATTTTTCATAGTTGTTAGTTTTAGTTTTAGACAAAACATATTGATCTGATTTGCACAGCTGTGTTTTCAAATTATTGATTGTGCTATTTTTTCCAATGTCATTGTCGAGTTATTGGCTGACGAAAGAACATGAAAAATCTATATTAATGTTACAAAAAATTATGTTAGTGCCAAAAGTATTACTCATTTTACAAATTAAAAAAAAAACAAAAAAAAAAAAACAAAAGGCAGATGGAGTGCTCTTTAGCTTGTTGGAGAGTTAAATCTACTAGAATGACCGTGCCAAAGAGTAAAAGATTTGTATTGGATAGGAAATGAACAGGGAAAATTTGATGTTTGTATTACAAAGAGATGGATAGTTAAAGTGAGTGAAGTTAATTAAGTAATAAAAGAAAACATACTTATGAAGAAATCGTGACATGCAATTAAATTCTGTTTTAATGCAGTTTTACATTGTAGATTGCTGATGATGAAAAAGTTTATTCTCATGAGAAAGGTGTGGAGATGCGAAAGGCAAGTTTAGAAAGCAAGTGATTAAATATCCGGCTACCAGACCCATTAGAGGCAGTGTGGAAGAACAGTTCTAGATGCTGAATGTTAGACTGTTGGAAGTGACAGACCAGACTTGCTGTTGGGGATAAGGCCCCTCAGACAGCAACTGACATAACTTCTTCATTCAGCCACAATGTCAGAATTCTCTGATCAAAAAACATATAAAAATTCTCTGATTGAAAAACATGAGTTTGTTGGCAAATACGGAGGATGGGGGAAATTTATGTATTAATTGATTTTAAGGTGTTTATTTTAAATCATTAAAAGTCAGAAAATGCTTTAATTTAAATAAACATTTTAGCAATCAATAAAATAGATTTTCAAAGAAGAATGCAGTTTTTCAAATTTAACATCATACTGAGATTCAAATAAGTCTAAGTTTGATGGAATTTACGTCTGATGTACGATTCACGCTCAATTTAAAATTCATTAAATAATATAAAAGCGACTCTATATAATTCTTTCCCAACAACTTTGTTAGCAACAGTTACAAATATTCAACCAAGGAAGACTTCCAGAATGTTGCTCTAGTTGTTGATAAATCGACGAGAGAAAAAGTTTGGCTTGGATCTTGGGTAAGCATTAGGAATGGCCTCTGTCTGAGAGTCGACTAACAATAGTTGATTATGATCCGTAAATATGTATCCGAACGTGGTTGGCATAGAACCAAAGAAGGGAAGTAAAAGAAGACAGCTGGGTTTGGAGTTAGTGGTCGGGAATGAATGGGAAGAGTGCAATACGATTCTTGCGAGTTTAGAGGGCAAGTTTGCCTTGAAAATTAGTAAGAAATCTTCTGGCATTTTACCATGGTTCAGTAATCATGCACAGACGCCGGTGGGAAAAATGTGATTACAGCAAACATTAACCAAAAACATTCGGTGTATGAACTAATGAATTAATATATACGGTACGATCACGTTCACATCGCTTCCAGTTAGATCACCGAAGTTGAGCAACATTGAGACTTGGTTGATATTAAAAAAATGAGTGACTATTTGGGAATACCAGGTGCTGTATGTGCTTATTTCGGCATTGTTTCCAGTCGTTTTGCACTTTTCCTTATCACTGGATAAGTGCCAATTCAGGAGATTGCAAATGATTGCGCAACACTTGCTTCACAATTACATGCACAGCCACCTTTACGATCTATCAAAACTGAACGGAGGCCATGAATGTATTCATTTGACACAGACATATAGAATGATGTACACAAACACAAACACATAATGTTCTATATCAATAAAATGATGTTACCACTTCTCATATGTCTGTGTATGTGTGTTTCTCGCCTCTACGTGACTTAGAAATTACAATTCCATAAAATATTTTTTAAGAAACTATCTTATTACGAAATTGAATCCTCCATAATGCATTTCTGTTTCTTTGTGAACAAGTCGGCCATATTAATCTTTTCGTAATAATAATTTTGTAATAATTAACAAAACATTATTAGTGAGCCTTCGAAATTCCAAAATAATTTAAAAGCATTTACACTGTCCCAATCAAAGTTATTTCTGGCTGAGCAAATTTTTATTTAATAAAAGATTGGAAACTTTAAAAGTTTTTTGCATGTGATAATTTTATAAATAGAAATGATGGGTATTTTACACATCACAAAATGAGTGCAAAACAAATAAGTGTTCCCAAAAGTAACTCTTCTGCCTATTTGTTTACTCAGTTCGAAACTTAAACAAAATATTGGTAGAACATTACATTTTCGTGACATTTATTTGATTTGTTTCTATTAGAATTTTGTTTAATTTTAGAGTTTTGAGCGATTGGAACTACTGTATGAATTTGAATAATCGAAAATAGTGTTTTTTATTTTTCAATATAATGTCATTTTCTTTTACGTCGTTTGAATAATGATATATTTATTCAATTATCTGCAGAGCTGATCATTGATTAATTCTATTCCGATTTGAAACCAAGAAAAGGGACACGGGCAAAAAAAGTAAAGGCAATGATAAAGAAGAGATGAACGATGTAAAACGACTGCAACCGTATTTTTAAAAAGCTAATAACGGTGGAACAAACTGAAGTAATATGGTTCAAGATTGGAAGGACAGGACATCACTGGAATCAGGAAAATCTGGAAGGACAAGGAGGACATTACTGGTAGCAAAAAAGGAAAAGAATGTCGTAACTGGAAACAGACCTGCAGAGGAGAATGCTTGATATAATATGTACCTCAGATCAGTCTGAACAATCTGGACGTAGCTTGGAGCTGGATCTTCAGGAAACTGGAACAGAGGGTCAGACGTAGACACCAGAGCTGGAGCAAGAGAAACTGAAGCAGGAGACGCTGGAGGGTGCAAGAACAAGAGCTGCTGGAGTTGAACAGGAGCAGGAAATGTAGAGCAAGGTAACTTGTCTCAAGAAGAAAAAAGTAGCAGAAAATGAGTTGAATATTTGAGCAAAAACACAATTTCTGAATGGGCATGTTATAACTGGTGGTTTCATGCAATAAACAATCCTTTTCAAAATTAATTACATCAGTTAAATGTTTGCTATTATTGTCTACACATTATTGAAGGCGTTCACGAAAGGCATTTTTAATTGCTCAATAGTTCGAGTATATGAACCATCTTTGCGAATGTCTTCGCTAGTGTGCGCGGACAAATATTTAACTGATTTAATTTTTGAAATGAAATAAAACAAAGTCATACATACTTAAAAAGTTATATCGTAATATTTTAAAAAAAAAGTATTTTATTTTCTGAATGTTTGGAAAATAAAAATATGTTAGATCATTTTGCTCCATCTTGTATAATCGAAACACAATGCTCCTATAATTCCAATCTTCCAATATCGAAAATGCAATTATTAAATACTAAAAACTAACAAAGATACCTGCGCTTCGAGTGGGACTCAAACCTCAACTTGGTGTGCACCATCCCTAGGGAATTTATAAAGAGCCACATCAAATATGACATTAACCTTGACCTTGGAAAATGGTGTGCAGCATCTCTAGGTTGGAGACCATTATCATATCAGGTTTACTCATGTCGATCCAGTGGTGTGGGCTGTAGGAAGGTACATAGCATAGGTTATAACCTTGACCTTTGACTTTTACCTTGGAAAATGATGTGCACCATCTCGAGGTGGGGGAGCATCATCATGCCAGGTTTGGTCATGATCGGTCCAGTGGTGTGGGCTGAAGGAGAGTTACACACACACACACACACACACACATACACACACATACACACACACACACACACACACACACACACACACACACACACACACGAACGCTACCATTTCATATGTATAGAAGTTTTTCTCTTAAATTCAGTTCGGATTGCTCTGATGAGAAAACAAAAGAACGACTCTATTTTCAAATTTCGATGGTAATTTGTTGAAAACTTGCCATTGCTGTTGCTGCTACTTAATACAGGGAGGAGATAAACATTTAAGGGCGTTTTTAATAAGACTTAACAAACCAAAGTGGGTGAAAAACAGGTATACAATAAATAAGTGTTACCTAAGGTAAAATGGGTCACTCTTCTACCTACTTGAATAAGTTTATTTGCTTGTTTTAATTTATTTTCAAGCATTTTTAGTTCAATACAAAATTATTATCAACTGTGTCTAGTTAGGACGAAACAAATGGATGACATTAAACAGTAACATGAAGTTTCGGTATAAAAATAGAATATTACACAAGATTACTGGTAAGAAAATATACAGTTTGGTTGAACATTACATTTTCGCACGATTTGTCCAAATTATTAGCTGTAATTTTGTTTAATTTTCGATTTTTTAAAGATTATCCAAACTTCATGCAACGGTCAGACAGTTTTTCCGCTCTAAATGAACTTAGTTTTTAATAGTTTTGTATTGAAACGCTTTAAAATAAGTTAAAGCACATATAAAATAAAACTAAGAATAACTAATCTTAACTTTGGTAACATTTATTCGTTTATTTGTTGCATATTTGTTTGTTTATTTTGCCTCGTTTTTTGTTCCGTTGGCTTTTGTAAAAATTCCAACATTTAATTTGGTTGAAATTGTTGGTATTAATTAATGGCAGACATTATAAACTTATTAATTAATAGCAGACATTATAAACTTATTAATAAATAGCAGACATTATAAACTTATTAATTAATAGCAGACATTATAAACTTATTAATTAATGACAGATATTATAAACTTATTAATTAATAGCAGACATTATAAACTTATTAATTAATTGCAGACATTATAAACTTATTAATTAATGGCAGGCATTATAAACTTATTAATTAATAGCAGACATTATAAACTTATTAATTAATGGTAGACATTATAAACTTATTAATTAATAGCAGACATTATAAACTTAAAACATTAGTTTGGAACACCTCCTCTCTCTTTCACACACACAAAAGCTGAGGAAGATTATTGGGATTGACTTTTATGGCTGTTATGTTCGATTTTTATGGCATATAAACTTATCCAGCCTTTTTATTATCTGAAAATAAACATGATTAAACCAAAATGGCCCTTCATATTTTACTGCAAATGGGTAACACAAAATTCTATTATTTTTTTAAATCTTTTCGTTTGACAAATTTTATTGATTTTTTCTTCAAACTTAATTCCTGATTGCATTAATTCTTTATTAATTTTTTCTGCTCTATTTTATTCATATTTTTCTTTCTCGCTTTCCTTTTTCTTCCATTCTTTCCTTTTTCTTCCATTCTTTCCTTTTTCTTCCATTCTTTCCTCGTTGTTTCGCCTTTTTCTCCATTTCTCCATTTACGATTATTTTCGACCATTTTCACCTCTCTTTTATTTTTATTTTATTTCTTTCATAACCCCCTTCTGTGCTTTATTAAACTTTTTCTTTCTTTTGTATCCTTCTTTCTTTTCATCCCCCCCTTTCACTTTTGTGTGTATATATTTGTCTAAATATCATTTAAACACCTCTCACTCATTTTCCGACTAAATTTCAAACAATTATTACAGATTATAGATCACCGTCTTAGCTATATTATGAAAAAAGTTTTTCAATTTTCGTTCAATAAAACAAAAGTTATGATGAATTTTCTGATGTTCAAAATCGTAAAAATATGTAAGGAGGTGAACGACGCTTTTTATGACTGGTTTTCATAGCAACTACGTGGCTTCAGCGACTACTGTTGCCACCAATTCACCGCTCTCGCGAAAAGAGAAGTAACAGAGAGAAGGAAAGAATGAAAGGGAAAAAATTGGGTGGATTTTATTGAAAGCAGACGAGTGCCGTACATTGTTATTATATACATTTTAGCAGGAGCTGCTAAAATAGCCTATCCTGCCTTGACAGAGTACAAAATAGACTTTGTGGCTTAGTGGAGGATGCCCTTTTCTCTACCCCGCAACCTCTCTCCCATAGAAGAGACGTTGCGAGCCTATCCTTGTTTTATCGTTATTTCCATGGCAGGTGCTCGTCTGAACTCCAATCTCTGGTCCCCCCCTCGCCAATCTTTCACGAAAAACACCCGTCTAGCTGAATCTACTGTGAAAAATTTCCCCCACTTTATCTGTGCCTATAATGTAGATTCCATGAACAAGGCTTCTTTCTTAGAACTGCACGCCTGTGGAACTCTGTTCCGTCTGCCTGCTTCCCACCGGACTACAACTTGGATGTCTTCAAGTCCAACGTTAACAAATTCCTAATGAACCTTAAGTAAACACTTCATCAAATCTCCACACTAACGTAATGTACTTGCAATAACCCTTATCCCTGAGTGGCTTCCGGGCCTTGATAAGTGGTGATCACTGTGTAAAAAAAATAAAAATAAAAATAAATAACAATGCACGGCACTCGTCTGTTATGTTTATGAGGGCAAAAAAAAAATAAGACTGAAATTAAACAAAGAACAAGTGAATTTACTGAAAGCCTGGAAAAATCATGGATTACAATAGAAAAATGCAAGCATGAAAAGTAATATGGTTAAGCTTAAACATGGAAAAGTAAAGTACTAGTTGTTTTAATTGGAAAAGAAAACGACAAGATATTCTAGTAAAAAATATAATAAATTTATAACTTAAAATATTACAGCTTTAAGAATTTTTTAAAATTCAACTTATAAGATTATATAATCAATTCTTAATGCTGCAATATTTTAAGTTATAAATTTATTATATTTTTTACTAGAATATCTCGTCGTTTTCTTTCCCAGTTTTAACAACTAGTCCTTCACTTTTCCATATCACTTTTCATGCTCGCATTTTTCTATATCTATCTATATATCTATCTATCTATCTATCTATCTATCTATCTATATCTCTTTCTATATATACACACACGCAGACACACACATATATATATACATATACATAAATATACGTATGCATACTTACACACATTAATGCTCACAAATACCCATACATGTACACGCACATATATATATATATATATATATATATATATATATATATATATATATTTTATTTTTTATTAATTTATAAAATATATATGGCGATTAAGCTACACTGAATATTCGGCGTTTCATCCACTATAGGATTCGTCAGGCTTATGCGCGAATTCTGTGGTTGTTTCTCGTTTTTATATATGTTGAGGATTTTAGTTAGCCAATCAGCTTTCTAGTATCCACCGCGCCCCTTCTTATCAGCCAATGGGCATGCATTTTATCGAACAAAGGATCTGTTTTAGAACTAGGTTAGTGTTTTTTTTTTATATATAAATACATATACACCACTAACCTAGTTCTAAAACAGATTCTTTGTTCGATAAAATGCATGCCCATTGGCTGATAGGAAGGGGCGCGGTGGATACTAGAAAGCTGATTGGCTAACTAAACATATATAAAAACGAGAAACAACCACAGAATTCGTGCATAAGCCTGACGAATCCTATAGTGGATGAAACGCCAAATATTCAGTGTAGCTTAATCGCCATATATATTTTATAAATTAATAACTAGCTCTACCTACGTATTGAGCACTTTTGAAGTAAATACTTAAAGTTTACGCATAAATCTATACTTTCGCATATTAATTTTATGTGAGTAAATGAAGTAGTTATATATACATATATATATATATATATATATATATATATATATATATATATATATATATATATATACATCCACAAATACATCTAAATAAATATACATATACCTGCTCACAAATAAGCATACATATACAGTGGCGCCCCCCCCCCAAAAAAAAAAACTCTGCACTTGTCATTTTACAAAAAAACACAATAATAATAATAATAATAATAATAATAATAATATTGAAGGATGCTAAAAGATGAACATAACGAAAATACTTGGACATGGATACGAAAAGGACACATAAGCCAAGAAATTAAATCCCTGATAATCGCAGCACAAGATAACTCGATAAGAAGCAACCACATCAAAGCAAAGATCAACAAAACACAAGAAAACAGTAAATGCAGACTCTGTGGACAAAGAGATGAAGCAATAAACCCCATAGTAAGTGAATGCAGCAAACTGGCCCAAAAGGAAGACAAGAAAAGATACGACCAAGTGGGAAGGGCAGTACACTGGGAATTATGGAAACAATTGCATCTCAAATGCACAGGCAAATGGTATAAACATAAGCCAGCAACATTACTTGAAAAAGAGAATCACAAAATCCTATGGGACATGGACATACAAACTGATATATCCATCCAAGCAAGAAGACCGGATGTCATAACAAGAAAATAAAGTCCTCTCAAATCGCAGATTTTGCTGTTTCATCTGACCACAGGGTGAATATCAAAGAAAAGGAGAAATAGAGCAAATACACAGAGATAGCCAGAGAGCTGAAAGGGATATGAAAAATGAAGAAAATAAAAATAATACCTATAATAGTAGGAGCACTAGGAACAATCCGAAAAACTTTGAAAAATGAATGGGAGAAATTGGAATCAAAGGAATGACTGGAAAAATACAATGAACAACAATCATGAAATACTAAGGAAAACCCTTGAATGTGAAGACAAACTACTGCAGAGACAAAACATGAAGAAACGTTACATGGATCCAAGAACATTGAAGCTGCATATCTATAAGTTCAATAATCCCACTCTGTTCCCCATTACCACATCACTGCACCCCACTCCCCCCAAAAAAAGTGAGACCAAGCAACCAAGGAGGAAGGAAAGACCGAGGAGAGAACACTGACCAGACCTCTGCTGGAAAAGTGCGAAGAGAACTGGAACTTAAATTCCAGTGAAGACCAATAGCCGCTACCAACGGGAAATCAATTGCAAGCAGTTGTTGCAATAATGCAAATTTACTTGCAAATGTTATTGAAAGAGGTGGAGAGTACTGGAAATCTGGGAAGACTTGTTGTCACTCAGCTTCCAGTGAACACCACAGGCTGTTTTCAAGGAGAGATCTTTGATGACCTATGTGAAAGCTCATTGTGAGCCAATAATAAGGACGTATATATATATATATATATTTATATATATATATATATATATATATATATATATATATATGTGTGTGTGTATGAGTGTGTGTGAAAATAATAATTATAGGATATAAACACATGTATATATATATATATATATACACACATGTATATATATATACACACATGTATATAGGATATAAACACATGTATATATATATATATATATATATATATACACACATATTTCAAAAGATATCTTTTGAAATATATATATATATACATATATATATATATACATATATATATGTTAATTTTTATTTTTATTTCGGACTATTAGTCTCATCTTTATTAGTTGTTGTTTGTTTTTGTTTTTTTTTATTGGTTCACAACGTTTCGGCCAACTTCCTCTGGCCTTCGTCAGGTGGTAACCGCGACGGATAGGAACTTCGAATCTCCTAACTGCATTCTCAGCCATCACTGCCATCTGTAGTTGTCGTCATCTCACCACATTTTTGACCAATTACCTCTGGCACGCTTTGGGTGGGATTGAAACCGCTATCTTCAGACAATGTTCATCTGGAACCGTAGAGATTCAACGTCTCTATCAACTGCGCCACGGGCCCCGAAGGGCGATCAAGGTTGGATTCTTTGATCTTATAAATCCACATTTATTCATTATCTGATCTTTCATAGTCGGGTCCGTACCGATTGGTATATATATTATTCCTTAATTGGAATTTTTTATTTTGAGATGAGCATTTTTATGTTAATTTTTATTTTTATTTCGGACTATTAGTCTCATCTTTATTAGTTGTTGTTTGTTTTGTTTTTTTTTATTGGTTCACAACGTTTCGGCCAACTTCCTCTGGCCTTCGTCAGGTGGTAACCGCGACGGATAGGAACTTCGAATCTCCTAACTGCATTCTCAGCCATCACTGCCATCTGTAGTTGTCGTCGTCTCACCACATTTTTGACCAATTACCTCTGGCACGCTTTGGGTGGGATTGAAACCGCTATCTTCAGACAATGTTCATCTGGAACCGTAGAGATTCAACGTCTCTATCAACTGCGCCACAGGCCCCGAAGGGCGATCAAGGTTGGATTCTTTGATCTTATAAATCCACATTTATTCATTATCTGATCTTTCATAGTCGGGTCCGTACCGATTGGTATATATATTATTCCTTAATTGGAATTTTTTATTTTGAGATGAGCATTTTTATGTTAATTTTTTTAACCACCTGACGAAGGCCAGAGGAAGTTGGCCGAAACGTTGTGAACCAATAAAAAAAAAAAAAGACAAACAACAACTAATAAAGATGAGACTAATAGTCCGAAATAAAAATAAAAATTAACATAAAAATGCTCATCTCAAAATAAAAAATTCCAATTAAGGAATAATATATATACATATATATATATATATATATATATATATATTTCAAACGATATTTGAGTCCACATACATTCAAATACATACATACGCACATATACACATATATATAGATTCATTCATTATTCCTTATCATTCCAGTAATTGTAGGAGTAACTGGACTCAAAAAAGAATTTTCAAAACTATCTAGCAAATATACTCATTTAACCAAGTGCAAAAGAGATACAAACAACTTCATTTAAAGGTACTGTCAGAATCTTAAAAAGATCTCTCGATTGAAATATATGAGACAGAGAGTGAATGTTTGTAACCTGTAAGGATGCCCCATCCCTAGAATGAACAAACAGATAAGAACATTGAAAAAATACATATACATCCATATATCTATTTATACATACATTAAAGCAGCAGCAGCAGCAGCAGCAGCAGCAAAAACAACAACAACAACAACAACAAAAACAACAACAACAACAATAATAATAATAATAATAATTATTATTATTATTATTATTATTATTATTTTAGTAATATAATATGGGACCTATCCAGTGACTACTATACGACAGAACAAAGAATTGCGGGCCAAGCAAGACTGGTACTCAAGAAAGGTTAGCTCTCTAAACTAGAACTAGCAGAAATTCAGAGAAAAATAAGTGATGTAACTGAACAAGAAGCATCCCCCAACGGAACCGCACATAGAGAAACCCCACAAGTTGAAGCATCACAAGTAAAAACACCAAAGGTCGAGGACCAACAAAGAACGAAGTCTACAAACGTGGAAACCGAGAACAATGAAACAGAACTAACAGAGAATGAAGCAAATAAAATAAATAAATAATACAGTTCATGAACAAGGAATAAACAAAGCTCCCATCGTTAAGGAACAAAGAGCAGAAGAAATTCAAAACAGAAACAGAGAAGGTTGACAAGCTCCTCCAACATACCAACAAATACAATCACAGACTTAAACAACCTAATTTACGCAGGCGCCAAAATGGTAAGTATGAATCTCAAATCAGAAAAACAACTGGGGACAAGCGGACCGACAAAACCTGGATGGGAAATAAGACTAGAAACCCAAATACAGAAACATAAAAAAGAAGCCAAAATGATCAACAGGAAGAAAGCAATGAGGAGGAAACAGAATATTGAAAATGTAACTGACAGGGAGAGGCTAAACAAGAAACATGAAGAACTGGACCAAAAAAATAAAAGCAAAAGAAGCGAGATTGAGACGATATAGATATAAATCTGAACAATGCAAAAAAATCAGAACATTTGAAACTAATGAACGCCAATTCTACCAAAATGTGAACGGAGGAAAAACAAAAACAGAAAAACCAAATCCGACAGAAACAAAACTCTACTGGAGTAATACATGGGAAGAGCAACGAGATCACAATAGAAATTCTGAATGGCTGAAAGACATGAAAGAAAAGTTACAACAAATAGAAGAAGAAACAGCGAATGAAATCTGCAAGGAAACCCTAAGGAAAACCATAGGAAAAATGGCAAACTGGAGAGCACCAGGGCACGACGGGATACATGCAAACTGGTTCAAAAAATTCACAACCTTACACGAAAGGCTAGCCCAAAATCTGAGAAGATGTATACAGGAAGCAAGCGTACCAGACTGGATGACAAAAGGTAGAACCACACTGCTACAGAAGGGCACAGAGAAAGGAACCATCCCTAGCAACTATAGGCCAATCACGTGCTTACCCACTATGTGGAAGATACTGACAGCACAACTGAGGGAACAAATCTACCACTCCCTGAATAACCGTGGACTCATCCCCGAGAAGCAGAAAAAATGCCAAAAAGAAAAAGGAGGAACACATGACCTGCTATATATAGATCAAATGATCCTAAAGGAGGTAAAAAGAAGGAGAAAGAATTTAGCCATGGCATGGATCGACTACAAAAAAGCATACGACAGGATCCCCCAAGCATGGATAATAGAATGCCTAAAAATGTATAAAATACCAAGCGGGATCACCAATGTAATAGAAAATGCAATGAAAACATGGAGACTGGAATTGACAGCTGATGGACAACACATGACAGAAATTAGCATACAAAGAGGCATCTTCCAAGGAGACTCACTATCACCACTACTGTTCATCATAGCCATGATGCCCTTGAACAGTATTATGAGAAAGTGCCAAGCCGGATACAAGTTCTCCAATACAGAGGAAAAAATGAACCACCTGATGTACATGGACGATCTGAAACTTTTTGCAAGGACCGAAAAGGAGCTAGAGACACTAATTAACACTACCAGGATCTTCAGCCAAGATCTCCAAATGGAATTTGGAATGGAAAAGTGCGCACAACTAGTTATAAGAAAGGGAAAACTGGAAACGACAGAAGGCATAGAACTACCCAACCAAACAGAAATGAGGGCACTTGGGGAACAAGACGACTATAAATACTTGGGAATTCTGGAAGCGGACACCATCAGAGCAACAGAAATGAAAGAGAAAATTGGAAAGGAATACCTCAGAACAAGAAAACTCCTGGAAACTAAATTATATAGTAGAAACCTAATAAAAGGTATAAATACAGTGTCATTAGTAAGATACTCTGAACCGTTGCAAAAGAAGAACTGAGACAACTCGACCAGAAAACCAGGAAACTCATGACTATGCATAATGCACTACACCCAAAGGACGATATTGACAAACTTTACATGAAAAGGAAAGCCGGCAGGAGAGGACTGATCTGTATAGAAGACTGTGTGAAGGTCACAAAAAAAGAACTAGAAAAATACATAATGCAAAACACTGAAAGGATAACTATAGCAGTAAGAGACACTGAAAAAAACAACAAAATAGAAAACAGAGATATATGACAAACCGAGAAAAGAGAAATGGGAAGAGAAACAACTCCACGGAAGATTCATAAGAATGACAAAAGATGAGAATAACGAAAACACCTGGACATGGATGCGAAAAGGACATATAAACCGAGAAACTGAATCTCTAATAACTGCAGCACAAGATAACTCAATAAGAACCAACCATATCAAAGGAAGGATCGATAAAAATACAAGAAAACAGCAAATGCAGACTATGTGGACAAAGAGACGAAACGATATACCATATAATAAGTGAATGCAGCAAACTGGCCCAAAAGGAATACAAAAACAGGCATGACCAAGTGTGGAGGGCGGTGCACTTAGAATTGTGCAAACGACTGCATTTGAGCATACAGACAAATGGTACAAGCATAAACCTGCAACAGCACTCGAAAACGAGAACCACAAAATCCTATGGGACATGAACATACAGACGGACAAACCCATCCAAGCAAGAAGACCAGATGTCGTAATAATTAACAAAAAAGAAAAATCCTGTCAAATCGTAGACTTTGCTGTCCCAGCTGACCGCAGGGTGAGTATGAAAGAAAAGGAGAAACGAAGCAAATACACAGAGCTAACCAGAGAGTTAAAAGGGATTTGGATGATGAAGAAAATCAAAATAGTACCGATAATAGTAGGAGCACTAGGAACAATTCCGAAAAACTTCCAAAAAAGAATGTCAGAAATTGGAATCAGAGGAATAACTGCAAAAATACAGCGACTAACGATAATGAAAACGGATGAAATATTAAAGAAAACCCTTGAATGCAGAGAATAATACAAGAAGACAATATAACGAATGAGGATTACAGGGAATGAAGAACACCGAAGCTGGATATCTACAAGTTCTACACCCCCACCATCCCCCCCATTGTCTCAAACTGTTCCTCCCAATAGAAAAGTGATACCAAAGAGCCGAGAAGGGTCAAGAAGGATTGAAAGACCGAGGAGAGAGCGCTGGGCAGACCTCAGCTGGACAAGCGCAAAGAGAACTGGGACCTTGGGGAGGATTAGTGCCACTCAAATTCCAGTATAAACTAATGGCCACTGCCAACGAGAAATCAATGGCAAGAGGCTGTTGGGATGATGCAAATTCATTTGCAAATGCTATCGAAGGAGGTGGAGAGAGCTAGACGTCTGGGGAGACTTGTTGTCACTCAGCTTCTAGAGAACACCACAGGTTTCCAATCAGATCGTTTGTTGACTAGTGTGAAAGCTTCATGTCAGCCAATAACAACAACAATAATAATAATAATAATAATAATAATAATAATAATAATAATAATAATAGCAACAAAAAGTCAAATCTGCTTGCCTGACGGTTTGCCTCCAACTACACTTTAGACCCAATTAACCATCCCCTCCCAAATGTTTCTTTTGCTGATCTGAAAATCACACTTTTCCTTGTTCATGATGCCATAAAAACCTAGACACATTGAAGGCATGTGGACCCACAATATAAAAATGTGAAAACAAGTTTTTTTTTCTTTTTCCCATAGAAAGTTGTTTTTATGATAGAAAAAAAAAATGGCTTGTGTACTTATTTGTTGGAGTTTTCTTTTACTTATTTATTTTTTGTTTACATTTCGTTACTTATTGGCTTCAGTTACAGTGACAGACACTCATAAAACAAGGATTCGTAATTTTATCTTTCATAAGACATAGAACGATATAATAATTCGCTTTTGCTAAAATATTATTACGGAAACACGAGATAAAACAATCGTTTACTTTTGTTGTTGTTTTTAAATGTTTCACTAACTTTACATGAGCATAATTTAATCACGTTCTTATTGCACATGTGAGGTTGTGATTTTTGGGGGTTTGTTTGTGTATGAAAAGTTATTTGTGTATTTTACTTATGACTTATAATCCGGCGGTTTTCATCGTTCGCGGGGTATTACCCACTGAGTATCACGGAAAAACAGACTTAAAACTGCAGAAGTACCCAAGTTTGGCAAGAGTATATGTTGTTTTTTATTTTTGGTGTCGTGCTGAAATAATATTGTATTTATTTACAAAGCCATTTTAACCTTCAGGAAGGGAGGGTGTTTTGTCAATATTAAAAAAAATTATTGTGAAACTAGAATTTAACCTGAAAACACTATTTACAAATGGTGCGGTACAAAAAATACATAAGCAATGTATAGGATGCATATTCTTTTCTAGATTTCTTAAACTACGACGACTACGCAAAGATCATTACATAGGAACAATTTTTGTCTCGCATTTACATTATTTTTGTATGCTGTAAATATTCGTAAAAATTATCAGCAGTTTATTTAAAGTTTCTTCTTTTAAATGCTAAAAAGTTAGGATGATAATATTAACTTACAGAGGAGGTGGTTAAGCTGTGGCGAGCGTTAAAGGTACATATTATTATTAGACTTATTAAAAAAATATAACAGATTAGGCTATTTTGGCAGTACAGACCTTAGTAATTTAATATTTGGCCAACAACAAAAATAACAGCCGTATTTGAAATTTTTGCGCAAGGGGGATAGGAAGGGGTGCATGTTACCACAGGGCAACGCCGGTTAACGGATCCTGCTAGTTTAGAAATAATATTGTTAAACATTTGAAAGGGTGATGGTTGCATAAGCATGAAACAATAGTGTCTGTAGGTATAAAAGGATACTTATTAGTTAATTATATAATTATTAAGCCTCTTTAAGAATACTTAAGGATATGCACTGTCTGCGGAATTATAACTAAGGCAGTCAACTAGCGTCTATGCAATGTTTACGACTTCTGCTCGTGCGCATACTCTGGATAGTAGAAGTATATTCGCCCGAACTGAGCGTTTATTAGTTCTTAATTTCCTTCATTCTCATGGCAATTGTTTGGTGGCCCTGAGGTAGAGGTTTGTCAAATGGAACAAAAAGTAGCTTCGTAGCTGGATTCAAATCTCATGATCCAGGAATTGTCACACTCCACTGATGATTGCGTAAGCGCGAAACACTAGTGTCTGTAGATATAAATGAATAATTATTATTTAATTATATATATATATATATATATATATATATATATATATATATATATATATATATATATATATAATAAATTCCACAGCCAAACAACACCGCAGCTCACAAGAGCATGGCAGTCAACGAACCGGAAGTCCAAGACTCGAGTTTCGCCCTCATTTGGGCTCATCAGTTAGACACATCCGAACTCAGGATTCGAAACCCGAGCCTCTTGCATGCGAGGCAAGCACTCTACCAACTGAGCAAACGCCCCGCACGCAAGAATTTCTATTAACCAACACAGATCAAGTAAACCGCGTCGAAATCCGACTGTGAAATGAACCCACTTCGTCTCGACAAGGGACGCGGCCGTCCAACCAGTCAATAACCCTTGCCGATGTCTCACAAGTAGGATTTTAACTCGAAGGGACGACGCGGTTTACTTGATCTGTGTTGGTTAATAGAAATTCTTGTGTGCGGGCCGTTTGCTCAGTTGGTAGAGTGCTTGCCTCACATGCAAGAGGCTCGGGTTTCGAATCCTGAGTTCGGATGTGTCTAACTGATGAGCCCAAATGAGGGCGAAACTCGAGTCTTGTACTTCCGGTTCGTTGACTGTCATGGCTCTTGTGAGCTGCAGTGTTGTTTGGCTGTGGAATTTATTATACAATCTCTCACATTCTGAAAACCATATATATATATATATATATATATATATATATATATATATATATATATGGGTGGAATAAATATATATATATATATATATATATATATATATATGGGTGGAATAAATATATATATATATATATATATATATATATATATATATATATATATGATTAGCTGTGATACAGTGAAACAGAACTGTACATGGATGACTATAATGCTCCTTATCTTGAGTTGAGCATATTGAAAAGTGATACTCGATATACCATTGGCGTATTAAGCGATGCTCTTTGTGTAAACAAATCGAGCTTAGGTATTCGGACGATGTAAACATCGTTAATTCACTGCCCGCACAGCAACTGCGGATTGGCGTGATGGTTCAAAGCCTTGACTGTCATACGAGTGGTCGGGTTTCGATCCTGGCTTGAGGTAGTGCCTGTCTAGCCGCACTGATGAACTGCGATACAGTGAAACAGTACTGTATGTGGATGACTATATATTACTAAACACTAATTACTAAATATTAAATTATCAATCACATTACTAAATATTAAATTAGCTCTAGGATATTTACCTATTGAGCTTATTATATATCTAAATTACAACGAGCACTTTTTCTTTCCCTGTATTTTAATTAAACTAGTAATTTTACTATTACATTAAACTACACTTTGCTCTTTAGACTATTGTTCTAATCTCCTTTAAATTATATATATATATATATATATATATATATATATATATGACTGGGTTTAAATCTCTTGACGAGCAGTAATTATTACTTCGTATACTGATGATTGCATAAGAATAACATATTAGTGCTTGCGGTATCAAAATAATTGTTGATATTTATTTTTAAAATATCACAGTTATAAACCTGCTTTAAGATTGGGCCGTCTTTAAATAATTTAGAAAAAGTGGTGCAATATTCCGACTTTGAAATCGTTGAATACTCTCTCTAACTGTTTACTGTGATATGGCATTTATCTATCTACCTCTTTCTCTCTCTATATATATATATATGTATATATATATATATATATATATATGTATATATATATATATATATATATATATATATATATATATATATATATATATATATATATATATGTACTTATATTGAAACAAAGAAAATATATTATTATGCTGATTTGGAGTTGAACTATAGTTTTGTTCGATTCCAGGCAGGGAGTTGTTTGCCACTGCGAATGCTGACGAGTCTGATCTCAGATATTTTTTTGTTCACCTATCCAAGGTGTCTGCCATTAAGATGAACTAGATTCGTTACTATAAACGGACACAATTTCTAACGTTGCTACAGAGAGCGGGAAGGCATATAAATATATTTACCCTATCCTCATAGTATTCACGATTTGTGCATTTTGCAAGTTCTTTCTTTGTTGTGGCATTTACTTCTCTATGTTATCGTTTTCCTTTTCAGCTTAATGCGGCCTTGTTTTTATCAAGTTCGTTAAAGTACTCATAAACTTTTCCCCAGGGATCTCTTCAGATGTGTAATTTTAGTATAAGCTTAATTAGTGCATTGTTTGGGTTAAATGAAACAGACGCAATAAGCAGACTCTCAATTGATGTAACTCTTATGTTTTTGCAATTTCTACCTACTTATCAACTCCATTAGAATAACATCTTCATCAGTGTCTTTGATAGCACATTTTTAGGCCAAATACTTTTACAATATCTTCCGTGTGTTATTTTTGGCACTTGCCTCCAAGAACTACTTTCACACACAACCTACAAGAAAAGCACAAACTCAATTTTAACATTCCCACAGGGTTTCTAAATTGATAGCCGAGACTTAAGTAGATTTCAGTTCTAATGAAGAGTAATAAGAATATTTTATTTATAAAATGTTATTATCGGAAAAGAAACGTTGAATGAAAAAGGAGAGAATAGAAAATGTAGAAAAGATAGGTCTTTAGAATTAAAATGTTTGGTATAATAATAGTATAACGACTAAGATTTGATACTTCAAGCTAAGAAGTCAGCAGTGAATTGTTATATTACGTTGCAGCTAAATGGTTGGTTAATTATTCTTAAAGAAAAAAAAATAGATTTTGTAAATTGTTGGAAAAATTACAGAATAGTTAACAAAGCCCCTCTCTATGCAAACTTTCAAAATAATAATGCTATTATTTAGAAAGCCATTCTAAACAAGTTAAGGAAAAATGACTGAAAATCGTCTGTATTTGTACTGCGTTGGAAAATGGGATTCAAGATGAAGCAGAAAAGACAATTGAAACGAAGTGGTTTGATAGCATGCACCAAAATCTCAAGACGGCTGAACTTTATCCAGACTCAGTCTATCAACTTGCAGGGTAGATTGAGATCTTCAATGCAGACATGCTGCATAGGATGGATTAATAATGCTGTATAGGATAGAGAGAGAAGAAAATAATGATGATATGAGATAAGAAAAGCCATAAAATTGAAATTAAGAAGAAAGTTTTAAAAGAATAAATTACAAATTTCACAGAAATTAAAGGAAGAAAATCATCATCATCATCATCATCATCATCATCATCATCATCATCATCATCATCATCGTCGTCGTCGTCGTCATCATTATCGTCGTCGTCGTCGCCGTCGTCGACGGCATCATCATCATCATCATCATCATCATCATCATCATCAAGAAGGAAGTTGTCCTCTATGGTTTCCATCCACCAGAATCTTTTGCTACAGTCAACAGGTACTTTGGGTTGGTATCATTATTTGTCGATAGCTATTTTTTTGTTGCTTTTTTTTTTACAAACGGATAACCACATGTCTCAGAGGCCACTCGAGGATAAGAGTTAATGTGCGTATGGTCATCATTGGGACAGTAGCGTAGTAATCGTTTGTGATGGAAATTTGGTATAATTAGATTATTTACGAGGACGGTTCAATAAGAACTTGTTTATATTGAACTTTAAGACAACAATATTTTAGTCAGCTGGAAAGCAGACCAGAGGAACAGAGTTCCACAGGTGAGCAATTCTAGAAAAGAAGCTTTGTTCATAGAATCAACATTTAGGCTTAGGCACCGATAGAAAGTGGGGAATTTATTGATAGTAATTTTGGCTGGATAAGTGTTTTTTGTGAATGATTAGCGAGTAGAGGGAGGGCATAGATTGATGCTCAGTCGAACACTTGCCATGAAAATGACGATAGAGCAGAGACAGGCTAGCAACGTCTCTTTTTTGAGAAAGAGCTTGCAGGGAAGAGAAAAGGCGTCCCTACTAGATTACAAAGTCAGTTTTGAACTCTGCCAAGGTAGGAAGGGTTGCTCTGAGTAGCTCCTGCTCAGATGTGGTAACAGTTCTCCATCCTAGGATGTACTTGGTTCTTATACAGGTAAAGAATTGCATCAGCAGTGAAATATCTACTGCAGCGGTAGAATGATTCAACCATTTTTCCTGCGATCTTGGCAACGAATTTGATGTATATGCTTCATTTCAGATCAGGAGTAAATGTCAGACCAAGAAGTTTGTCTAAACATACAAAGTCGTAAAGGCGAGAACCGTTCATTTTAATAAGCGTTAGATGTGAGTCAGAGCGTTGATGATGGAAAGAGAAAAGCTTGGTTTTAGATGCATTAAAATTAAACAGCCACCTCTTTCCCCCATTGCACCACGTGTCCATGATTAGAGGAGAGACAATTAGAGAGATCTTGGCAATTTCTGACGTTTGAAGTGTTATCATAGATGGTAGTGTTGTCTGCATAAATGTCTACGAATTATCTAAGAATGTGATTTGAGAGATCGTTGATGGAGAATAGAAAGAGAGTTGGGCCCAGAATAGAACCTTAAGGAACACCAACATTAATACTGTGGGTTTCTGATTTCTGCTCATCAACCACTACTCTTATAAACCTATCAGAGAGAAATGATTTAATAATTGAGAGACATTTCCAGCTAACTGGAGACTTTGCGTAGGTGGCCTCTATGTTAAACCTTAAAGCGTCTGCTATTCCCAAATGATCACCTATCTAGTACTGATCAGACTCAACGTCACTTAAATTCGGTGATCAAGCGGGAACCAATGTGTCAATGTGTTTATACATAGGAGGAGAATATTACGAAGACAAATCTTTTGAAAAAAAATGAATGAAATTCTTCAAAGGCAAAAAATGAAAAGGAGAAAAATAAAAGGAAGAAATAAGGAAAGAGAAATTATTGAAATTATTGAAATTATTGAATCCAAAAAATAATAATAGATTAAATAAAACACTTGAAGACATAAAAAGTACAGTAAATCTACATATCTATTTTTTTCTTGCTCTGATAATAAAATCCTACTTTTTCTATTTAAAATTTATTAAAACGAACTTATTAATATAAGTATATTTATATATGGAGATGCAAGCGACTTCATGAAGGTTAACTAATTTGCGTATTGAAAAACGAACTTTAATTAATTACTTATTCAATTTTTATGGTTTATGATGAGAAAATTGGTTTCATTTCACTATTACAATGAATTCTATTTACGCATAGTTTCTACATTCTACATAATTGGATAGGATTTAAGATAAAAACGTTCTACACATGAAAATATTTATTTATGAAAATATATATGGCAATTAACATATACAGAATATTCCGCATTGTGATGGCGAGCAAATTTCTTCCTTAACAAAAATGAGCACATAAACAAAAAAGAATCCTACGGTTTGAAAACCCTAAAAAATGCAAAAGCAGTAGACCTTATGATAAACTTTGAAAATGATCTTTTAAACGTAATTAAAAATTAAGCATTCCACAATCAAACTCGTTAGAAACATAAACAAATCTAATAAAATCTTCGTAAAAGCGGATAAAACAAAACAAAAAAAAATCATAAAATAGATAAACAAGAATATAACAAACTAATCACAGACAACATTACAAAAAAACTACAAAAACTGGATACAACCAAATGCAACTGCGTAGATATAATAAATACCGAAAGTAAACACATCACTAATAAACTAAAAATTAGCGATAAAGTTGGCAAATTAAAACCAAGAGAAGCATACATTTTACTCCAAGACAACAAATATGACTTTAATAATAATCTTCTCACATGTTTAATAAACCCAACTAAACCAGAAATAGGTAGAATTAGTAAAACAATACTTTCTAGAGTAAACAAACAAATTAAACAAGACCTAGAATTAAACCAGTGGGCAAATACTGCCCAGCAATCACTTAGTTTAAAAATATAGAAAACAAAAATAAATGTAGGTTTCTACAGTTCGACATCGTAGATTTTTATCCGTCGATATCCAAGAAACTTTTCAACATTGGAGTTTTCCAAGGTTATTACCGATATATCCGCGGAAGAAATTCACATTATTAAAAAAATGTAGAAAATCAGTTCTAGTAAATAACAATGACCAATGGATAAAAAGAAAAATGACAAACTCTTTTGACTTGGCAATGGGTGCTTTAGACTCTACAGAGGCATCTGATCTTGTGGGAATGTTCATTCTATATACCATCACAAGCATATTTGATACTACAGATATCGGCCTATATAGAGATGATGGATTAGCTATAATAAAAGATTCAAACAAAGTCAAGGGAGATAACTTTAAGAAAATCATACACAAGGAAATGAAAAAATTAGGCCTAAAAGTAGACGTACTAGCTAACATAAAAATAACAAATTTCCTGGACGTCACGTTAAATTTAGATAAAAATACATATGAACCCTACTTAAAAGATAACGCTAATCGTAAACCCTAAGTCTAATCATCCCCCATCCATTATAAAACAGATTCCTAACTCGATCGTAAATAGACTCAGCAATAACTCAAGTGATAAAAATGTATTTAACAGGTCAATCAACATCTACGATACAGCTTTAAAAAATAGTGGATACAAAAATATCGATATTAAATATAAGCAACAAAACACTGATAACTATAATAAAATTAAAAATAGAAGAAAACGTAATATAATCTGGTAGACGCTGCCATACAATCAAATGTTAAAAACAAAACTTGGCAAGAAATTTGTAGACCTCATCGAAAAGCACTTCCCTGAAACCAATCCCCTACACAAAATCCTCAATAAAAATAACCTAAAGTTATCATACATCTGTTGCGAAAATTTAGAGATGATAATTAAAGCATATAATAACAAAGTATTGAATAAGAGCAATAAAAACAATAATAACAAAATAAATAATAAAAGTGAACAACATAACAAAAATAAAATTAACACTAAGGACAAAAACGTAACTAGTAGAAATAATAATAATAATAATAATAATAATAATAATAATAATAATAATAATAATAAACCAAACCCAAACAACAACAACAACCCTTATAGAAATAACATAAGAATACTAACAATGACCAAGATTGATGGAGAGTAGACAATGCTTTGTGGATGCGTTGTCGGCAGCTCTCGTTACTCTCGCTTCTCCTTATTTGTCCCTCAGTCCTCATTTCCAGTGAGTGATTTTTTCTGGCGAAGGGTGAAAATAAAGCTACTTTACAAGTCGGCAGTACTTCGTTAACAGTAGCCTGAGATGTCGGAAATTCTCTGTTTCTATGTCTGTCCTTGTGGCCATGTCACTAGTAAGGGTGGTGGAGGTAAACGTTATTCGCCTAATAGTCAGGGACCTGAACCTTGGATTAACGACTACGGAGGCTGTGCTATCAGCAGGTTCAAAGTACTGGGGCTGCTGCATTGCCATTTGGTAAATGGATTCTGGACCATGCATTAGTTTCTAGTGGGGCCTTTCGATACCATACTAGTGAGTAATTGTTATGGCTTTACCTTATCATGTGCTACATAAAAAAAAAATTCCTGTCTTTTTCTCTCTTACTTTCCCTCTCTTTCCTGCTCTAACCAAGTCTGTCGACCTGTTCCACAAATCCCAAAAACCTCAACATGAAATATCTCCAGAAAAAAAATGCGAATAAACCTAGAACCCCATCCGCCAATGTAGACCCCTACTACCATGTCTCCTTCTCTAACATAAGGGGTCTACATTCCAACCTTTCAGAGGTTGAAACCCAATTACAGGAGACTAACCCAGACTTATTCTTCCTAAGCGAAACTGGCCAACCACTTCCCTAGACGAATTCATAATTAAAGGATACTCTAACTTAACATCTAAATCTGATCCCCAAGTTCGCCATGGGCATGAAATATGTGCATACATTAAGGATGGTTTTCCGTGTGGCAGGGATATCTCCAGAGAAGACCCTAAATTACCTTATATGTGCTTCTGGGTTGCACCTGCTTACACCACCGCATTTATATTTGCCCTCTATTGCCCCCACAACAGCAGAGTTACTATCTTTAAGAGTATATCTGAGAAAATTGACCACATCCTGTCTGCTCATCCCTCGGCTAATATCCACATTTGTAGTGACTTCAATGTTCACAATGTGGAATGGCTGACCCACTCGAACAAGACAGATGATGAGGGAAGGTTCTGTCATGACTTCGCCATTGCCTATGACCTCACCCAGATTGTTCACGAACCCACCCGTGTGCCCGATATGTACACAAGCCTTCTAGATTTTTTTCTCACAACTTCCCCTGAGCTATGTTCATCTTTCATTCTGTCTCTTCTGGGATCTACCGACCACTCGTTTGTATCAGTTAAGATAAAAATGAAATGTAATAAGTCTTCAGACGTACCTCGCCACCATACCATATACCGATACTCTGCGGCTGACTGGGATAGCTTCCATACATTTATATCTGATCTACCTCTGCATTCCATGTTTAAAAAGGATGTGTCCTCTATAGTGTCAGATCTGACCGAATGGTTAAATGTAGGCATAGATCGATTCATACCATCTAAAAAATTCCAACAAAAACTTTACAACCAGCCATGATTCTCCCCAATGTGCTGCTGCCATCGAGCACAGAAATCACTTTTCCATAGCTACCAACGTAACAGATGCACTGAGACTAAAGCTGCTTTCAGGACTGCCAGCAACCACTATATGCTCAATCCGTTAAATCTAAAGTAGCCGAGCAGCAGCTTGGTTCCCACCAGTTTTGGCAAATAGCAAACAGAATCCTGAACAGAAACGTGCGTTCTATCCCAACCATCATCAATGGACCTGAGGTCATCTCGTCAGCATCAGACAAGGCCAAACTATTTGCCAAGAACTTTGTAGCTAATTCTACCCTATGCGATGAAGGTCATTAACTCCCCGCATTTCCTCCTCTAAATAAATGTCTACCAAAAAGCATTGTTTACCAGGCCACAATATTTGCCAAAGAAACCTCGAATAGCAAGAAATATTATGCAGGTATGATTTCCTTAGATTTTAAAACCAGGTATTACGTCCATAAAAGTACGTTCAAAAACAAAAAAACACCGAAAGAAAACAGCACTGGCAAACCAATACTGGGAACTCAAAGAAAGTGGACGTTTGCCGATAGTCAAATGGAAAATAGTAAGAAAGCAACTATTTTCCATTTGACTATCGGCAAACATCCACTTTCTTTGAGTTCCCAGTATTGGTTTGCCAGTGCTGTTTTCTTTCGGTGTTTTTTTGTTTGCTATTTTTATTTTGAAGTGGGCAGAGTGTGCAGAATCTACAGTTATATTTATCTTCTTTTTTTTTTTACATGGAAGTCACCACTTATCAAGGCCCGGAAGCCACTCGGCGATAAGGGTTATTGCGTGTACACTAATCAATAGGATAGTATCATAATAATCGTTAGTATTGGAGATTTGATAGCGGTTCACCAGGAATTTATTTATGTTGGACTTGAAGACATCTAAGTTGTAGTCAGGTGGGAAACAGGTAGACGGAAGAGAGTTCCACTGGCGTGAACTTCTAAGAAAGAAGCTTTTTTCATGGAATCTAAACGATTTATGTAGATTATGCCTGAATTCAAAATTCGCTATCCTATTCTTTAAAGAACTCCATTGTAGGAGAGAAATTGCAAACAACTGTGTGCACAGGATAAACTTTACTCTAGGATAAAAATAATTTTAAAATTGACAATAACGATAGAAAATAAATAAATAAATAAATAAAATAAAATAAAATAAAATAAAATTAAAATAAAATAAACATACATATTCATAAATAATTATATATATATATATATATATATATATAGAGAGAGAGAGAGAGAGAGATAGAGATAGAGAGATAGATATATAGATAGATAGATACATACATACATGATGATTACAACGTCTTGTCAGACGAGTGCCACTCCCTCAGACATTTAAAATCCATGAGCCCAAATGTCTGAGGGAGTATCTATACAAATATGATGTTACAGAGTCTTAGCGTTGTACGACAGCTAAGTCTCTCTCTCGGTTGAGATCCAGCAACAAGCAAGAGCAAGATAGCCAGCAACAAATTAAACTGCAGACCAGCTTAATGCGGGTACTGGTCTTCCGCTTTATGTTTTTTTTTAAATCATAGATTTGCTTCTCCTAGAAAGGTTGCCTTTACGGGAGCCCTCTCTACCCCAATACACATATACACACACAAATATACACGGTGCTAGTTGGCCGTTGACCCCGAAAAAGAGTTCATTCGCCCTTTGGTATGATACATACATATATACATATAAACTAGCATAATATCCGAAATATGGACTAAAACACAAAATAACATATCTAACTACACTTAGATTGAAAGCAGGTCAGCTTACTACAAAAAGGATATATGCCCCTCCCATAAAACACACAAAGAAACGGGGTGAACCTGAAGTCAACTATACCTTTGTCCTGTAAGTACTCGCCCATTGGCTAATTAGGATGGGTGCGGTGGCAACTAGGAAGCTGATTGGCTAACTAGAAAATTTAATAGCATATGCGTATATAAAAATGCGCGCTAACCACAACTTTTCTCACAACTTTTCTCACAACTTTTTTCTTTGATGAATGAAACTAGGAATATTCTGTGGAGCTTAATTGTCATATATATTTTCATAAATTACTACCTAGCTTTACCTATATATTGAGCACTGTTGAAATAAATATTGAAAATTTATGCATAAAAGTATATCTTCGTATACATGTGATTAAATGAAGTAGCATATATATATATATATGTGTGTGTGTGTATATCTATATCTATATCTATATATATCTATATCTATCTCTCTATCTATCTCTCTCTTTCTCTCTCTCTCTCTCTCTCTCTCTCTATATATATATATATATATATAAGCGAAAATGTATGTATGTATGTATGTTCGCTTTTTGTGTATGTCTGCAAAAGGCTTTTTTTTCGTCGGCCTTCTCGCTCGGCTCGCTTCTTCTTAAAACTTTTTATATCACATCTCAATGATAATATCTATGACTTAAGAACGGAGGTCACATGTGTATTTAATTTGCCAAACTTTCACGTGTTATTTTTTCCAGATATTTCGATCGCCGCATGTTTTTTTCGCTTTTCAGTATAAAACAAGCGAAAACTGGCTTGCAGCAGCGTCATGTTTCAAGGTCAAACATCACGTGACTTAAGTTTCTCGCACCTGTCAATTTCATTTTATAAATGTTAAATTAAGACGCTTTCCATTCCTTTTCTCTCGTGGCCGAGATGGTTAGGTCCTAGCGTTTTTTTTCCATTTCGTTTCCACCTCCACGTCAAAGGTTTGAGGTTCAAGCCTACTTTCCTACTAAAACTCTTTTTTTCCTTTTACACTTCCAAACACCCGACCAAGGTTTTTTTTTAAAACAGGGTTGTTTTGATCACCCCCCCCCCAACATACACACACTTAAACAGCCCGGCCACGCTGGGTACCCCCCGCTAGTCTGTAATATAAACCTCACCTATCTGTTTAAATGTATGCATGTAAGTATGTATGTATGCATGTTTGTATGTCTGCCTAAAACTTTCGACGGAGGCGACGGATTTTCACAAGATTGGTATCGTTTGTAAGCTCAACCCTACAGACAACAAATAGTGAAAAATTGGCTAGAAACATTAATTTCTTCACCCTCAACTGGGCACTTTTCTACAGGGAGGGCCGCTTTTTTCGCTGATATTTTCGAAAGTCATCCCCTCTTTTTAATTGACTAGCCTTAATTTAAACCTTCGCCACTTCCGGTTTGGCGATGGGCGCAACAGCAAAGACGTCACATTTTATTTATTTATTTTTTCACATTCTTTTCCTCTTTCATGATACGGCTCGACTCTGTCTGCCAACTACCATTTTTTTTTACTCAACCCACACCTCCAAACATCCGGGCAACACTGGGCACCCAGGTTAGTATATATATATATATATATATATATATATATATATATATATATATATATATATATATAAGAGCGACCTAGTCACTATGTGTGCGAAAAGTCTCTACCAAATTCCTTTCTAAATATTTGGTCTATAGAGTTAAAATTTGATATATATGGTATTTGGACCTGTAGCATACATTTGATTTGTTTTTCAGCCAGCAGAAATTGCTACTAAGAGGTCAAAATTGAAAAGAAAACAGTTGATCTTGGCAGGGTAAGTCGAATAAAACATTACTCTGGCTGTTACTTTTGCACATGCGCAAAATATAACCTTCATAACTGAAAGTCGCTTAATTTTTAATCCTTATGTATCCATTTGTCAGTAGTTCAGATGGTAACGATGCTGGACAGATAAATATCGGCTAAGACTGGGGCGCTAAAGGTTTTTATTTCTATTCTAGCAGATGGTACCAAAGTTATATCTTTTTATAACTTTTAAAATTATTACTATATATTGGATAATAAGCGATAGAGGATTGGCCCTATAATAATAAATAAGAATTCTGCATGAATTTATTTATGCATATTTTATGACCGGGTAACGCTGACCGATCTGCTAGTACAGATATAAAAGTGATCTTGTCTGAGTGTGTGTGTAAAAAACGTCTCTACTAAACTCCTCTCTGAATATTTTTTCTACGGCCTTGAAACTTTATATATAGTTTATTTGAACCTCGAGAACTCTTTGGATTTGGTTTTTAACCTACAAAAATATTTCCTAAGGGGTCAAACTTGAAAAAAAAAAAGAGTTGACCTTGGCAAGGATAAATCAACTAACGTCTAAGCAAGCGTACATATACATTTTTAGCTGAAAGTCGCTTAATTTTTGCCCTTTTTTTGATTATAACTTGTAATGATGAAAGCTGAAGTGCTAAATGATTAAAACTGGATGCTGAATGTTTTGGTTTCGATGGCATTCAAATCATATTCTAAAAACTTTTTGAAGCCATTGGCTACACTATAGTAATCAATAGAGAATTAGTTTTATGATACGAAATTTACATAAATTAAACTATCATATTTAAGCGTATTTTACGAGCTCACAATACCGGGGCACTTGCTAGTAAACTTAGAGAGAAAAAGAATCTAAAAACAAAAGGAAAGATGATGAGAAAATAAAACAATATTGAGAAAAGGAGCAAAAATGGAGAGGCTGAAAGAATATATAAAAAAAACGAAAGAAAATAAGAAAAAATCTAAATGTCTAGTTGAAGGCTTAAAAGGAAAAAATTCAGAAGAAATACAAAGAAAATTGAAAAGAAAAAACAGAAGAACAGATAGAGAGGCTGAAAATGAACAAATGTTTGATGAAGTCAAATGAAGATGGAAAGTAAAAACAAAGGTCAAAGAAATGAAATGAGAAAAATGAAACAAAAATCAAAAGCAAAGACAATTGCAACAGCGATTCTTGGATGTTTATTTGACGTTTTGACTAAGATCAAAGTGTAGTATCTGTTTTGTTTCAGGAAGTTATGCACTAAGTTATTACTTCTTCCTTTAAGAGGCTACATTTTAACACGTGTGTCCTTCCCACTTCTAAACCAATCTTCCTTTGCCAATCTTGCTATCAATGGTGGATGAAGTTGGTGAATTCAGCTTCTCTAAAACGAAGCCACTCATAATAAGTATAATGATAATCATGCTCGAATCTGTCAGCACTTCTTGGTGACTGGTGGCAAGGCAATAAACCTATTCCATTCCTGAAAGAAGGATATAATGCCTGGGAGGATAGTCTTCTGAATGCGAACATAGTATTTTAATGATTCCAACCAGAAGTACAATTCTGTCCAATGGTTGCATGCTAATAGCTACTTCTGTTTCTGATTCTTCCATTGTTTGTCAATCCTGAACACTTGAAACCTTGACAAATTATTTTCTATGTCTGTCCCCTTTCAAGGCTACCTCAGTACACAAAACGAATTTCCTTCTCTATATTGTTTTTAATTTTGTTTAGCAAACAATTAGAGAGTAAAAATTATTGCAAAAAAATAATAAAAAAATAACTAATTTAATATTTCACAATATACAATACACAAACCGAAAAAAATTAATATTTAACAATATACAATATACAAATAGAAAAAATACTAATTTAATATTTCACAATAAACAATATACAAATAGAAAAAAAACTAATTTAATATTTCACAATAAACAATATACAAACAGAAAAAAAACTAATTTAATATTTCACAATAAACAATACACAAACAGAAAAATAAATAATTTAATATTTCACAATAAACAATACACAAACAGAAAAAACTAATTTAATATTTCACAATATGCAATACACAAACAAAAAAAAACTAATTTAATATTTCACAATATACAATACACAAACGAAAAAAATTAATTTAATATTTTACAATATATAATACTCAAACAGAAAAACTAATTTAATATTTCACAATATACAATACACAAACAGAAAAAAAAACTAATTTAATATTTCACAATATACAATACACAAAGAGAAAAAATAACTAATTTAATATTTTACAATATACAATACACAAACAGAAAAAATAACTAATTTAATATTTCACAATATACAATACACAAACAAACAAAAAAAAGTAATTTAATATTTTACAATATACAATACTCAAACAAACAAAAAATAACTAATTTAATATTTTACAATATACAATACACAAACAGAAAAAAAAACTAATTTAATATTTCACAATATACAATACACAAAGAGAAAAAATAACTAATTTAATATTTTACAATATACAATACACAAACAGAAAAAATAACTAATTTAATATTTCACAATATACAATAGACAAACAAACAAAAAAAGTAATTTAATATTTTACAATATACAATACTCAAACAGAAAAACTAATTTAATATTTCACAATATACAATACACAAACAGAAAAAAATAACTAATTTAATATTTCACAATATACAATACACAAACAAAAAATGACTTATTTAATATTTCACAATATACAATACACAAACAAACAAAAAAAAGTAATTTAATATTTTACAATATACAATACTCAAACAGAAAAACTAATTTAATATTTCACAATATACAATACACAAACAGACAAAAAAAACTAATTTAATATTTCACAATATACAATACACAAACAGAAAACAAAATAATTTAATATTTCACAATATACAATACACAAACAGAAAAAAACTAATTTAATATTTCACAATATACAATACACAAAGAGAAAAAAAACTAATTTAATATTTCACAATATACAATACACAAACAGAAAAAAACTAATTTAATATTTCACAATATACAATACACAAACAGAAAAAAAACTAATTTAATATTTCACAATATACAATACACAAATAGAAAAAAACTAATTAAATATTTCACAATATAGAATACACAAACAGAAAAAAAACTAATTTAATATTTCACAATATACAATACACAAACAGAAAAAAAAACTAATTTAATATTTCACAATATGCAATACACAAACAGAAAAAAACTAATTTCATATTTCACAATATACAATACGCAAACAGAAAGATATTAGTACAAAGTTTGAGGTGGAGAAATGTGCGAAATGTTTCATTTGGGAAGAAGGTATAAACGGAAAACATGCAGCTTCATGAAGATGCTGGCATCAAGAAATTTGGAGAGCAGAAAAGTACAAATACTTTGGCAAAGAAGAGAATAGCTCAATTTACCATGCCAAGATGAGAGAAATAATTTGTAGTGAATGTAAGAAAAATCTATAAAACAGTTTACAAGCAAAAACAAAGTTACTGCCATTAACCAACTAGCCATGCATATGATAGCATATAACCTTTGACTGTCCACAAACGTACATAAACAAACTAGACACTAAAATATGGAAGATGTAGATATTGTATGGAATAACATGTAGTAATCAGTGTATACCTAAGCTGTATCTGCCTAGAGGAGCCAGGAAGTATGAGCTTCTCAGAAATTGACCATCAGCATCGTGCCACTATTGTGAGCACCGGACCCATCTGATGAGCTTCCAAAATCCAAACCTCAAAATAGTTTATCAACATCATAAAACAAGAACCAGCAGAACAACTTCCATAGGGAAACTGGCCAAACATTTTGGATAAAACTGTCTTATAAATGAGATAGAATCAGAAACAAGTCTGTTGCAGAAATAGTCCAAAACAGTCGTCAAAAAATACACTAAATTTTCCATTGCAAAAAAAACTTGAAAGCATGGGCCAAACTACAGCATGACAAGTATTTTCTGGGTGAATTCACCCGAGACTATATAAATAAGTGATTTCACCAATGACAACAAGTGCAGGTAAAGTAGTGTGAGCCACCTGACATCCAGCTTTAAGGCTCTGCTGGGGTTGATGATTATACAATGCGGCAAAATGGAGTATGTAAATATCTCCACTGAACGATCTATAAAAAGATGAAAATCGAATAGAACAGCAAATCATGAGAACATATTCTAGAAAGAACCGTTGGAAATAAGTCGGTACTCTTGCCGAATTTGACCCAGATCCTCAGGATTCTCCGTCAATTATGGCTCGGGTTCAATTGGCAATCACCAAATTAAGCCAAGCGCTGTTCAAATGCTGAAACGCTAAATTGACATTTTTTTGTTTTTTGTATAAAAAATGTAATATTTTAATTATTTTTTGGATGATGGGGGGGTACTTTTTCTGTTTTTTTATTTTAACATTTGTGGGCAAAAATCCTAAATTGTAATTTTTCTTGAAAAAAAACTTTTCTGTACCTTCAGCTGACAATTTACGGTTTTCATAAAATCATTCATCTTTTCTTATAAAAAAAAAAGATTTTGTTTACAAAACAAAAAAATTACTGCCAATTTTCTTTAAAAAAAATCAAAAATGTAAGTTTTCTTGAAATAAAACTGTACCTTCACCCAACAATTTACAGTTAACAACAACATCCATCTTTTCTTGAAAAAACAAAAACAACTTTTGTAATAATAAAAGTAAATAAACAATACAAAATGCAACTTTTCTTGAAAAAAAAAACAAAATATATATTCAGTAAATTTACAGTAGGTTTTTGTTATTTTTTATTTATTGTATTTCTATTTTTTTTTTTTTTTTCAGTTTGTTTGTTTTGAAATTCGTCTGCATTTGTTACTTTGGTCAGCTTAATCGGGTGACTACAGATCAAGCCTGGGCCATAATTAACGGAAAATCCTGAGGATCCGAGTCAAATTCTGCAAGTGTACGAATAAGTAAAACACCATCCACTATATGCAATTCTTACAATTACATTCTTAGAAATGAAACTATTAAACCTGACATAGGGATATGGGGCAAGAAAGAGAAAGAAGCAACCTTAGTAGAAGTTAGTGTCCCCAATGATGTTGTGTTAAACAGAGTTGAGAGAGAAAAAAAACGAAATACTAAAGTCTTATTTATGAAATGGAAAGAAACTGGAATCTTAGGTAGTTTTCTGTTATTCCAGTAATTATAGAAGCAACTACTCATTAAAAAGGATTTTAAAAACGACCTTGCAAATACACCCGATGAACCAAGTGCAAAATAGATTAAAACAATTGCACAAAGAAATGGTTCAAATATTAAAAAGATGTCTTGGTTGGAATGGTTTGAAGTTTAGCATATGGTAGGATGCTCCATTACCAGTTTGAATAAAATGATAAAAAAATTGAATAAAAAAGCAAACAAAAAGAAAGAATTGAGGAGGAATAATAATCGTTTTTTTTTAATCAAAAACTATTTTATATCATTTATTTGTTCTTTTATTTTTTCTCATTAATTAATTTGTTTAGATATAAGAAATTTAAAAAAATATTTTATTAATTTTTTAAACGATTATCGATCTATGTTTTTATTTGGTTGTCACATCCGACGTTCTATAAGAGTTAAAATGTGACATGGAATTGGATTAATGCGAAACCTTCAGCTCCCATAAAACCTAAAAAGAAAGAAAAATGCGCCTTAGTAATTTTGAATGCAACACAAATACTATTCTTGCAACAGTTTAGGTAGTTATGTCCCTTGTATGTGCTGCTGCTGATATTTTTTCAAATATTAAAAAAGTAACATTGTGTTTCTTGGAAATAATTTACCACCGGGAGTTGGGATAGCTTACGTACATTTATATCAGACCTACCTCTTCGTGCCATGTTTAAAAAGGATGTGTCCTCTATAGTATCGGAACTTGAAAAAGTTCCAGCAAAAACCTAAAAGCCAGCCGGGGTTCTCCCCAGAATGTGCTGCTGCCATTGTGCACAGAAATAACTTTTTCCATTGCTTCCAACGTAATAGATGTACTGAGACTAAAGTCACTTTCAGGACCGCCAGCACCCACTGTTGTTAGTAAAGAAGGTGAGAAAGTTGTATGCTCAGTTCGTCAAGTCCAAGGTAACTGAGCAGCGACTTGGTTCCCATCAGTTCTGACAAATAGCAAACAGAATCCTCAACAGAAGTGTGTGCTCTATCCCAAGCATCATCAATGGACCTGAGGTAATCTCGTCAGCATCAGACAAAGCCAAACTATTTGCCAAGAACTTTGCAGCTAATTCTACCCTTTATGACCAAAGTATTTCCTTGTATATCAGAAAACATGCTATGTGACATACAAATGTCTGTACGTGATATTGCCAAGCTAATCAAAAACCTTGATTCTAGTAGGGCAACTGGCCCAGACGGCATTCCAATTATAGTGCTCAAAAGGCTTCAACCAGAACTAATGCCCATATTTACAAAGTTATTTAAGCATGTCTTAAGGAGAAATATTTCCCATCACCCTGGAAAACCTCATCAGTATACCTTGTATTTAATAATAAGTCTTCTATGCATCATGAGTAAGCTTCTGGAATCTGTGCTAAATAAAGAAGTAGTCAACCATCTCAGCAGAAATAACTTTCTTAGTGACATGCAATATGGTTTCCGTTCTGATAGATCTACAGCAGACGTGCTTACAGTTATATCTCATAGGATTGGCGAATCCCTTGATGGAGGCTTTATCTCAAGGGCAATTATTCTTGACATATCAAAGGCCTTTGATAAGGTATGCCATAAAGGTCTACTTCACAAGATCTCCAGTCATGGTATAGCTGGAAATGTCTTCTCAACTATTAAATCATTTCTCTCTGATAGGTTCATAAGAGTAGTGGTTGATGGGCAGAAATCAAAAGCTCTCAGTATTAATGCTGGAGTCCCTCAGGAGCCCATCTTGGGCCCAACTCTCTTCCTGATCTACATCAATGATCTTCCAAACCGCATCCTTAGATCATTCGTAGACATTTATGCTGACAACATTGCCATCTATGGTAGCACTTTGAAGACCGTAAACAACCAAGTTCTCTCTGACTCTCTCTCCTCTGATCTTGAGCACGTGATACAAAGCAGTGGCTGGTTACTTTTAATGCATCTAAAACCAAGCTTCTATCCTTACATCATCAATGCTCTGCTGCCCATCTGCCATCAATCGAAATGAATGGCCCTTATCTTGAGGAGGCTTCATGTTTTGACAAGCTTCTGGGCTTAACCTTTACTCCCGGTCTGAAATGGACCACATACATTAAATCCATTGCCAAAGTCACTGGAAAATTGGTGAGATCCTTCTACCGCTCCAGTAGATATCTCACTCCTGATGCAATTCTCTACCTATATAAAAGCCAGGTTTGTCCAACGATGGAGTACTGTTGTCACATCTGGGCAGGAGCTGCTAGAAGCAGCTTATCCTGTCTTGACAGAGTTCAAAATAGACTTCGTAACTTAGTGGGGGATGCCGTTTTCTCTTCCCTGCAACCTCTTTCCCACAGAAGAGACGTAGCGAGCCTGTCCCTGCTTTATCATTATTTTCATGACAGGTGTTCATCTGAACTTCAATCTATGGTCCCCTCCCCCCTCGTCAAACTTTCACGAAAAACACTCATCTAGCCAGAACCACTATCAACAATTTCCCACACTCTTTATCTGTGCGTACACCTAAACTTAGATTCCATGAACAGGCTTCTTTCTTAGAACTGCACGCCTGTGGAACTCTATTCCGTTTGCCTGCTTTCCAGCTGAGTACAATCTGATCTTCAAGTCCAATGTGAACAAGTTCTAATTGAAGTCCAATGTTAACAAGTTCTTATTGAACCGTCCCCCTAAGTAATCCAAGTTATAAAATTCCCACTAATGTTTACTACGCTAAAATCACAATGACAAATGTATATTCATTAACCCTTATCCTCGAGTGGCCCTTGGGCCTTGGTAAGTTGTGACCCGCATGCAAAAGAAAAAAAAAGAGATGATTGTTTGATATGCAAGATTATTGTGCCCCTCTGTGTATTTTCCATTGGATCTAATTGTTGTGTAGTCTATATTCTAGTTTACAATGATGTTTATGGTCTATGTATAATAGAAGAAATAAGGTAGATACTGGAGTATTAAATTTAAAAGCAATTAAAAACACCTTTCTGTTTTTCACTGGCTGATATAAAAAGGAACTTTTTTTTCTATGGCAACAATTTCTATTTCATGGAGACATTTTTTTGTGCATATTTCAATTTCAAAATCAACAAACATTGCTGCAAAGCCATTTTAACTTGGATAGTTTAAACCATCATTTGTCATCATCTTCAGTTTTACTGGTTGTTTAATGTTTGTTGCCATGTCTTTGTTTGACATGCTATAATGAGTTCAGAAATTGACTTCCGAATGAACCTAGCTCTGCTCAGGTTTTTATTTAACCCTTTTTTCTCTCAAGTCTATCCTTACCGCTCCCTCCAATATTTTGATTGGTCTTCCTATTTGAACTTAACTTACTACCTCAACTGTTCTACCTCTACTAACCAAAGAACCCTCATTTATTCTTTCAACGTCACCATCTTATTGTAATCTCCTGTTCTGCACACATCATACTGTCCACATGCAATCGAATGTCTAGATATAATCTTTTATCTTTAAAACTCATCGTATCATTCTGATATCATTTTTGTGTATGCAACGATTATCATCAACTGCCAGGTTTCCATTGCATGCATCATCACACATGCCTGATAGATTCTTTCTTTAGTCAACAATGGTAAGGTTCTTTCTCAATAAATTACCGTGAGAGAAGGAGAATAAGAAGATGGCATAAATAAATGATGTAAATAAAGAAGAAAAATAAAAGACTAGAAAGAGAGTGAGAGGAAAAAGGGAATAAAAAGAATTAAAAGAGAAGAAAAATATACAATATGCCAGCGTTTAGTTTTCAATTAAAATCAAAAAATGGCTTCTATGATTTATTGGCCGACAGTAGTAATGTTGAATAATTAACATTGTTAAAAATTAATTAGTTATTATCGATCTATCTATCTATCTATCTATCTATCTATCTATCTTTCTATCTATCTATCCAGTGATATTGTTACAATAGTTTATATTGGGAGTTATTTATTGTTTATAGAATAAAGTATAGCAATGCGTTTTAGCTGAGATGTTTATATAAATTAGATAGGCTAAATATAAACAAAATAACCTTGGGTAGGCAGACGTGGAAAGGTCACAGGTAAGGGATACGTGTGTTTTTTGAATGATGACGTAATGGAACTGAGGTCAGAGATCAGGAAGTTTAGAGTCGAGAGTTGGAGTTTGATCCCCAGAGTGAATAGACGAGAAAGTTGGGAGTTGGTCACGGGAGTGAACAGACGGCCAGGAAGCGGGCTGGGAAGAATAAGCATGTAAATGAAATACAGACCTTATATATAAAGTGTTGTTTTGTGGTTTCACAAAAAGAGGAAGAACAGATGTCTCAATTGGATGGTGCGGGTTCATCACGGAGCTCAGCAGGAAGATAGAACTCTTGAAGGAAGAAGGTATGAAGCATATATTATTCTTATATATGACCTGTACTCTCAGTACAGACCAATAAGTCTTCTATGCCCGTGCGATAACTTTTTGATACAAAATGATTCAGTTTATACATCGATATCATATTCCCTGGCTAAACAAACAATACATACATACGTTTATATCATAATCTCGTTATAAGAACAATATCACCTAATATATAACATATAACACGTTTTATAATATTTCTGATTATGCAATAGTAATGCTGCGATGATTTGAAAACTTTTTAATTTTAAATTGCCTTAAAATTAAAAAGAAAAATGTGAGAAAAAGAAAAAAAGGAAGGAAATGAGGAACCGGAAATCGGATCATAAATGTTTCTTTTTTCCCTCTCTGTTTTTTTCTTTTTCTTTCTTTTTCTTAACGATTCTTGATGAAGAACGTTGGTGCATTCGAAATGTGAATAAAAAAAATAACAAAAGGAACACTAATCACCTTCAATATTTCTCTAGAAGCATATGTAGGATATATATATATATATATATATATATATATATATATATATATATATATATATATATATATATATATATATATGCACACGTATGTATGTGTGAATGTCTTCAAGTTCGCACAAAGTAGTAGCTTAATAGTCTTTACTATTATCTCTTAATTTAACATAGTATTAAATAAACGATTTGTGTCAATTAATTATACTCTTATGTGTGAATTTCGCATTTTTTGTAAGTGAAATATAAAAAATTTAACAAAAATGAAAAAATAAAATGGTGGATATAATATTTTATGAGGCCTTAGGAAAAACAGAACTGTAGAAAAGTTAATCAGGAAAAATAACACATGTGCATAGATCAGTGATTATTTTTCTACAATTTTAAGAGAGAGAGAGAGAGAGAGAGAGAGAGAGAGAAAGAGAGAGAGAGAGAGAGAGAGAGAGAGAGAGAGAGAGAGAGAGAGAGAGACATACAGAGAGAAACAGAGGCAGACAGCAACATAGGTGTAGAGAGAAGCAGGCACACTTCATTTATATTACCATAAAGACCACTGGTTATATAAGAATAGATTTAACCTTGAGAAGTGAACTGGTTCTAATAAGCATTATGTTCATTTATCGACCCTGGAGAAAGACCACACCCTGTTATCATATCCAGTGTTGTTTGCTTAAAGACAAAAGACGAAGAAGATTGAATCAAGAGCTTAAGAACCGAAAGTAGCCAACGAAAATATTGAAGTTGAAACAAAAAACAAACATATAATAAAAAGAAGTAGCACAGATAGACAAGGAAAGAAAAATCTATGCACGGAAAAGAAAACCCCCCACATTAAATTCCGACCGGAACTTCCCATCCAATGTTAAGGATTGTCAGTGTTTTTCCAAAAGCACAATTAATTTCCTGTGTTCCTTCATTTCACAATGCAATGAGCAGCCATTGTCTTTTTATGCTGCGTGGAAAGTAAAAGGGAAAAAATTCACTACTTATTGGATTCGAGAAGTTGAAAGTCAGTCAATGGAATGTCCATACACATACAGAGAGAGAGAGAGAGAGAGAGAGAGAGAGAGAGAGAGAGAGAGAGACAGAGACAGAGACAGAGACAGAGACAGAGAGACAGACAGAGAGAGAGAGAGAGAGAATATATATATATATATATATATATATATATATATATATATATATATATATATAAAATCTACTACTCATCTAGTGGCTAATCCTTATTCCTTGTAAAGATGTTTATTTAGAGGCGGCGAACTTTAAATTAAAATAAATCACATGTAATTTTATTATGCAAATTAATTAATTGTAGATTAAATTTTAGAATTATAATTTTTAAAGTATTTCGAACATATGGGCCTGTGCTTCTCCTGTATATGGTATAATCTATAGGGCCTATTTTCACAAACTATGCATTAAATTAAGCTGTATTTCGGCAATAACTCATCGAATGTTGTCTTCCAAGTGGTTTATTGCGTTTGATTTATCAGCATAGACATGGGACTTTGTATATCCTCAAAGAAAATAATCTAATGAGTTAAATCGCATGAACGAGGTGGCCAGTTGACATGTCCATTTCGTGAAATTATTCGTTCATCAAATGTTTCTCTCAGTAAATTAATCATATCATTTGAGATTTGCAAACACTACTCGGGTGTCAATCTTTTCATGATGAATTACCAAAGCAAACTGAACTCAAAATAACCGATACTTGCTAAATCTACAATGAAAATAATACTTTAAAACAAGCACCCTATATTTAATATAAATCTATCGTAATTTTTAAAATTCATAGATTTTTAATTAAATTATCGCCCTTGGAAATCGGATCATATATAATAGGTATAATATGTCAAGAAAGACTGTAGTTATTTCTCCCCTTTTTATTGAACCATTTAACTATTGTAAATATTGACAAAACTATTGCACATACACGCAGGAAAAACGATACAATATTTAAAAAGATTTTGCTGCCTCATTGATTTAAATAATAGTTTAATCTATAAATATAAAAAGGAAAATGTATCACGTATGTATGTGTGTTCGCTTTTTCTGTGTGTCTACAAAAGGCTTCTTTCAGAGAAGCGGTCGCTTGCTTCACAACTTTTAAAAACTTTTTATATCACATATAAATCGTAATATCTCACAGTTAACAATTTGCTCGATTTCGGGAAGATAAATATTCAACATTTGTCGCTCGCCGTATGTGGGTTAGTCTTTTTCCTATAACATCTTGGGGGGGGGGGAAGCGTTCAGCAGTAAATGAAATCCTGCAGTCAAACTTGACTCATTAAAACGGGCGCCTGCCAAATCCAAATAATTAAATAAATTCAAACGTATTTCCGTTAGCATCTCGCAGTGGTGAGGCAATCATTAACGTCGCACTATTATTTTTTTCACATTTTAATTTACAACTTTGCCTCAAGGGTTCGGGTTCGATCCTAATACTTACCTACCAAAACATTTTTAACCCCCCCCCCCCGGAGTTTCCACATACACCTCCAAACACCCGGGCAACGCCGGGTACCCTCACTAGTACCCTCACTAGTCTATAAATATAAAAGCGAAAATGTATGTATGTATGTGTGTATGTGTGTATGTTTGTGTGTCTGCTAAAAACTTTCGACAGACACGACGAAAATTCACAAACTCGGTATCATATTGAAGCCCCATCCTTCGCTCGAAAAATATCGAAAAATTGGCCAAAAACGTTAATTTTTTCACCCCCGAAATTGACAATTTTCGACAGGGAGGAGTCAACAAAAACGGCCCTCTCGTGCCAGATGACGCTGTGACCGGATTTACTTTAAATAGTTGAAAAACTGACTAAACTTCATGTACGTCGCGTTAGGTCAGTTGATTAGCGCGTTGGTTCATTATCTAAATGTTTTGGGTTCGAATCGTGGTGTGAGACGTCTTCTTTTTTATTTTCGATTTTTTAAATTTAAATATTGAACCAGTGTTATTTAAGCCAACGTTCGTTTTTCTGTTTTTTTTTTCTTACTTCGCTTATCCACCCCCGACCATACACCCCAAAACACCCGGTTACCCACCGATTTTTTAAATTTTAATATCGAAACAGGCTTATTTAAGTCATTTTTCACGTGTTCGTTCTCTGTTTTCATCGTTTGTTTGCCTTACGTTAGTTTTTTTTTGTGTGTTTTTTTCGATGTTTTGATTACCCCCTCCCCGCTTAAGTTTTAATGTTGTTTTCTTTTTTACTTCGCTTATAACAAACAAACCTGGTCATTGTCGCCGTCGTAACGCTCGACAACTTCTGTGCGCGCACCTGTCAATTTGGTTCTTACTTAAATAAATTCAAACATCTTTCAGTAACTCATTCTGGCTGAACGATTTTATTTTCAAACTTCGCCTCAGGGCTTCGGGTTCGATCCTACCAACTTTACCCCCCCCCCGGTTTCTTTTTTATTTAACACCACACACACCTCCAAACACCCGGGAAACGCCGGGTACCCCCACTAGTGATAATATAAGTGTAACAAATAAAAACAAAGCTACTATCATTCAAACACGATAAATAATATCATTTAAATAAATTATATTTATATATAGTCTTTTCACTTTTGAATATCAGAAGCTATAAGTATAATTACTTCCCCCAAAGTATCCACTTAATCAATTTCAAAAGCGAACTTATTTCCCAATGTAAACATAAGAAAAATTCAAATATAACCTATTCGAAATTACTTAGTCCGCCTCTTAAACCTTCGGCTATAAATTTATTTAATATAAGAGATTTCTTCTATTCAATTTTTTGTGAGACTAAAGGAACTGCTGTATACCAACCCTGGCGTTATATCTGCATATATGTAGGTCTGTTTTTACATGGAATGTGTGAGTGTATGTATGTGTGTATATGTACACATATATATGTATATATGTGTGCATGTATGTATATATGCATCTATGTCTGTGTATAATTACATGTGTGTCCCTATTGCTTATGAGTGAGTTGCCTCTTTTAGTCTCATCTCTTATCTTATTTTACATTCTTTTATTTTTTATGTATGTGTGTATATGTATTTATTCATTTACATCTGTATGTATGTGTATGCATACAATTATAATTATACATTAATTTATTAAACCATTACTTATAGCCAGTAAACCTCTTACCCATTCTTTCCAAATTTAAAATAAATAAATCTGAATCATCTTCCTTACTCAATTATGTTCCTGGCTGGATCAAATTGACCTCAACTGTCTATATTTCTGTTCTAAAAATGATTCTCTATCTGCCCCCTTTCCCACCTTTCTTACTCTCCTCCTCTCTCAATTATGTCTCTCTCTCTTTCGTCCCTCTTTTTTTTTTATTTCTTTCTTACTCTCCTCTTTCTTCCTCTCCTCTGTTCTTATGTCTCTTTTTCATTTTTCCTGTGTTTTTCTTACCACCCAATTTTTCAATTTCAATTTAAATCTCCACTTTAACATTACATTATCTTATCCGTTACATTTTAAAAAAAAAAATTTATATAAAAAACTGGACCTTCACTTCTCCATGATCTGATGGTTTTTACTGGAAGCTGTAATTTATTCTGGATATTTATAATTCTGTTTTCTTATGGATTACCAATGGATTTTCAAGGGACTCATTTCGGATATATCCTGTTCAGGAGTTTACCGTCTTTCTCATTGGATTTTTACCATTCTGATATTCATAAATGACTTACCTGATAAAATTGTCTCTGAGATGGGTATATTTGCCGATGACATCACACTCTATAGCAGGCATGTGGGGAAAACTAATGAGCATATATCTAAGGTAATGGCCGAAACACTAGAGGAAGACATTCACTGTAGTGGAATGGGGTAAAAAATGGATGGTAACATTCAACGCTGCCAAGACAAAGCTTGTTTCTTTAATAATTACATGAAACCTTACCAAACAATAATAGCTATGGCTAGTGATACTTTACTTGAGAGCACTTCGTTCAAGCTCCTTGGCTTAACGTTCATAGAAAACATGAGTTGGAACAGATACATCGAGATTATTGCTAAGGCTGCTTCAAAGAAGGTGAGCTCTCTCTATCGTGCTAGAAAGTTACTTACACCTGAAAGTATCCTGTACCTCTACAAAGCCACCATTCGCCCATGTATGGAGTACTGCTGTCACATTTGTGCTGGTGCATCTGCTACTAGTCTCTCGCTCCTGGACAGGGTTCAAAAGAGAGTCGCCAACCTAATAGGTCTCGAACTGTCATCTAAGCTTCAGTTGCATCCCTATGCTTGTTTTACAAATATTTTAATGGTGGATGCTCTGACGAGCTACAAGCCCTTGGACCCCCTCGACAAAAATACCTCTGACAAACCCGACAAGCAGCGAAGTCCCACCCTTACAAAGTTGAGACCCCTAGATGTAAGAAAGCCTTTTACTATAATAGCTTCTTCCCCAGAACTGCAGGACTTTGGAATTCTCTTCTGGTTTCCTTCTTCCCCAACAGTACTGACATGCAGAAGTTCAAGTTTAATGTAAACAGACATGTTGCTGCTAAACTCCCTACATAGTACCCCTGCAACTTAAGTCCCTGATAGTAGCCCCCTACATCAAAGTGGCAACGTGCCTTGTTTGGGGTGAAAGTGTAATAAAAAAAAATCTTTTTCTCCATTTTTCCCGTTTTTTGCTTTCTTGAATCCTTATAGACTGCCACTAACTGTTAAATAACTTTTTTGATGCAAGTATGATTAATTTCATATTGTTAGATTCCTTTAATGCATTAACCTGCAAAATTTATTGTATATTTTGCAAACCTCTTCTCTCTGATGAGAAAAATTGCATTCTTCGAAACTCCGTGAAATATGGGTTTTCTTGTTTATTTGTACTCCTTGTCAGATAATAAAAATTTTGTATACTTTTCTTACAGGTTTATTGAGAATTGATTCAAATTTTCAATAAAAAGATTTTTATTTTATATTATACTAGCAGTTCAGCTCGGCGTTGCTCGGGCCCTATGTACTGTTCATAACTTTATGTGCATATGTATATATATATTAAAAAGTTTGATTCATGACCGGGTAGCCTACATCTAAAATTTAAAGTGTTCAGACCCAAAATTGGCGGAGGAGTTTGGTAGAGTCTGCAAAAGTCAACTCTTTTGTACTTTAATCTCTTGGCAGCCAAATTTTCGCCAAAAACTGATTAAAAAGCTTGCTACATGTCTGAATACGCTTTATGTAAAATTTCAAATGTTTAGACCAAAAATTGGCTGAATAGTTTGCTAGAGATCACAAAGGTCAAATCTTTTGAACTTTGACTCCTTGGCAGCCAAATTTTCGGCCCAAAACCGATTAACACGCTTTCCCTATGTCTGAATACACTTTATGTAAAATTTTAAATGTTTAGACAAAAAATTGCCTGAGTAAATTGGTAGAGACAACAGAAGTCAATTTTTTTTAACTTTGACCTCAATTTTGACCCCTTAATATTTATTGTATTGGGCTCAAATCGAATTAAAAGTTTGATCCATGTAAACGTAACTTACATCTTAAATTTCAAATGCTTAGACCCCAAATTGACGGAGGAGTTCAGTAGAGTTTTCAAAGATCAAATCGTAAACCTTTGACAGCCAAATTTCTGGCCGAAAACCGATTAAAAAGATTTTACCAAATCTCAATACCCCTTATGTCAAATCTCGAATTTGTTGACTGAGAATTGACAGAGTAATTTAGTAAGGAAATGTACACACACAGACAGACAATTTTACTTATATATATATATATATATATATATATATATATATATTTGAGCCCCAAAAAATAAATGTTAAGGGGTCAAAATTGGGGTCAAAATTAAAAAAAATTTGATCTCTCAGCCGATTTTTGGTCTAAACATTTAAAATTTTAGATTTACATGGCGAGGTTGGGAGTGTCTATTCTGAAAGCTGTTCTTAACATGAGATGGTTCCGAAAGCCGTTCTCAACATAGTAAGCTGTAGTTTAATTTTTTTTTGGGGGGGGGGGCATGCTTCCACTGGGCAATGCCGGTTAACGGGTCCTGCTAGTATATATATATATATATATATATAATATAAAGCTGAATGTGTGTGTGTGTGTGTGTGTGTGTGTGTGTGTGTGTGTGTGTGTGTGTGTGTGGTCGAATAGGCTCCTATATGGTTGACTATTTTAAAAAACTGATTACATATAATGATAGAAGATGTATCAAGACACACGAATGGGTATGTTTGATGGCAGAACGGTGATTCATTAAAATTGTGTGGTCTGCGTTCGCACCTGGTCCGCAAAGTATGTAAATAAAAAAATTAAAAGTTAAAAAAAAACGTTTACAAGTGTTTTTGATATAGATGTACATAAGAATGCTTTGATTAGTATGTTTAAACTTAAATAGGGATGGTATAATAAAATTGTGGGGTCTGCATTCGCGCCTGGCCTCCATGGAATGGAAATAGGCACAAACTTTAATAAAGACTTTTCATATCTATCTGTGTAAGTATACTTTGATAATTATGTTTCAGTTTGAAGAAATATGGTATAATAAAATTATGGGGTATTCGTTCGCACCTGACCTCCATAGAATGAAAATATGTCACAAAGTTTAGCAAGGTTTTTTAATATAGATCCACAGAACATTATGATAAGTGTTTTAGTGTGAACAGGTATGGTATAATAAATTATGGGGTTTATCTATTTTATTTTTACTTTCATCATATTTTGCTTTGATTTTGATAGCCCTAAATTCGAAGCTATCTCTTTACAACCTTTCCTTTTCATAACCTATCATACTTTCATAAATCAGAGTCCATTTTCTGTAGGCTGTTTTTGAACCCAGTCAACGAGGGGTACTTTTGCTAGTATATATTAAAGCGAGATAAGACACTGATAGAATTCAGATGAAAAATTCTGATACTTTCAAGGAGATCCTAGCCAAAAAAGGAAAAGCTCAATATTTAAGAATAGAGCAATGTTGTTTATATATATGAGAGTGTGTATTTAGGCAGCATTTTTAAATTTAAGCCAACAAATATAAACTGTGAATAGTAGTTGTAACAGAGAGAATTGCTGTGTTGAATCCAGAAAACAGTCTTCGACAACACTTTACTTTTTTTAAATAAATACTCTTGTTTGTATGTTTTTGTTTCCCCACTGAGCAAATTAGATACAAGGCCGTTTTTTAATGTGGAGAGATTGGGGAAATGGGGACCAGCTCCCCGGGGAGTAGGGGAGCTGGATAGTGATAATTGGTATGAAGGGTTTCCCCTACATTGACCAATAACTGATTGCTACAAGAGCAATGGTCTTATATTATATATATTCTATTATATACTTTGATGCCCAGACCCTGTAGGGCCCGAGCCACTCTTGTTACCTGTTTGCTTGTTGTCTTATTTTTACAGCTCCTCACGATTACACTAATATATTTTACAGATGAATAGATTTTAAAATATTTAAATCTTATTCAGAAAGAACGATTCTTTTTACTATGGATATGCTTCTTAGAAAAAAAAATTCATTCAGCTTTCAAGTCACACCTTGAAATTATGATTGTTACATTCCTGGTAATATCTCGTCAGGAGCAGTTTTAATTTTTTCAGTTAATTTTTGTTGGAAAGCTATATCGATCAATAATGGAGGGAAAAATCTTACTTTATTTTCTGTATAAGATTCTGAATATTATAATTAATGACGAAAAACTTATTCTCATAACAACTGGTTATAAGCTGAAGTTATAAGCTTGAAGATATAAACTTTATTTTCACAAGACTTTTATCATTTTGAAGTGTTTTAAGGTTTAACTCTTGTATCTAATAAATGTTTCAAGAAGTATCTCACTTTATTGACCCATAACTTATATAAGTAAATGAAATATCTATATCATTGTCAGCGCCCACTCGTGTCCAAGTATCTGCCCCCTATCTTCTAGGTTTGCCTATATCTAACATGGCTTGCAAGGCCCAACTGGTGGCAGAAGAGTCGTGGGCAGTATTTGCAAGAGAGTGTAGGCAGGGGATTGGATTGTCCTTCTCGCTCTCTCTTTTTTCTTCTCCTAGCCTTTTCATATTGATTTCTTTTCTCCTCAAAGTCCATGGCACCTTTGTGTGCCAGACTCCTCTATTTTGCCCGGTCCCCAGCAGCCTGTTCCCATGAGGAAAGGGTTGATGTAAGTCATTGCCGGGGTGCACTTTCACTTGTCTTTATAACGCCATTTAGGTGCTCCTCATGATCGAGTCCCATTGGCAAACTTGCCATAAAGTATTTTTTCGGCTGCCTGGAAGGATCCATTCTACTAATGTGACCTGCCCCATGGAGGCGATGGTGAATGATGGTTGCCTCAATGCTGGTCATTTTAGTCCTGTCGAATACTTCCAAGTTAGTGGCGTGGCTCTCCCTGGTGATATGCAAAATTTACCTTAGCTTGTGTTGCTGGAAGTATTCCAGGTGTTTTGTATCGCTTCTGCACAATGTCCATGTTTCACAAGCATAAAGAAGAGTGGAGAGTACTACTGTCCTGAAGACCATGAGTTTAGTGGCCAATTTCAGTGTGTGGTTGTTAAATACACGGCTGTTGAGGCGACCAAAAGTGGAGTGAGCTCCCCTGATCATGTTTTCCACATTTCTCGTACATGTGGGAGTAGATGCTATGATGCTTCCTAGGTAAGGAATCTGGTCAACCTCCTCTAGTGATTGGCCATTTATGATAGTGTTGGTATTAGGTAGCAGAAGTTCAGGTGGGTGTTAGGCTAATATTTTGGTCTTTTCTGTATTGACCTGCATCCCAAAACGTTTGTAGGCTGACCTGAGATGGTGTTGTCATCAGCTCTTGCACTAAGCATGTGGAGGTTTTAGTTCTAGCACGGAGCTGTGCTAGGTTGAAAATGCCCCCATCCATGCGAAAAATGGAGATTGATTGATGGCTTATCTGGTGGTATTTTATTTAGCATTGCTGACGTGCAAAGCGAGAAACATGTTAGAGCTAAGACATACCTTGTTTCAGCCCACTATTGATAGGAGATGGCCCAGAGAGGGACTTCTGGTAAAATACTCTCCCCATCATTCCCTCATGCAGGGTGTGCACCAGGGTGATAATGTCAGGTGGGCAACCAAATCTAGCAAGGACTGACCACATGGCAGGTCAGGGTACTTTGTAAAAGGCCGTTTTTAAATCCCAGAAAATAAACATGATGGGCTGCTGGTGTTCCAGGCTCTTTTCTTGTAATTGATGTGTGCAGAAGATCATGTCAATAGTTCCACACAAAGATCGAAATCAACCCTAGGACTCTGGCAGGACATCTTCTGTGAGGCCGAGGAGGATGTGGACAAATATCTTGCTTGCGATGCTTAGTAGTGATATACTCTGGTAGTTATTACAGTTCTCCCAATCTCCTTGTTTTAATATTATTATGATTGTTGCATCGTGGAATTCACTAGGAAGGGTCTTTGTCTCCCATATTTTCAGTATGAGGTGCATGGGATCATTCCTCAGCCATGAGCCACCATGTGTGAGTAGCTCCAGTGAGATGTTGTCAGGTTTGGGGGCTTTGCCAGGTCTCATGCGTTTTAGGACTTTGTTAAAATCCTTGACAGAAGGTGAACACCATCCAGTGTCGGACAGGATATTATGGTGTTGCTCACAGGAGGTGGTTTGGGGTAACAGCTTGGTCGTTGAGAAGTTTCTCAAAGTGGGCCCTCCATCTTAGTAGAATTGTCTTGGTATCAGTGATAGTCACGGTCCCATCCAGATCTTTTAAACCATCCACTGCAAATACGGTGGAAAATTTCTTTTGTTGCTGCATAGAAATTTTGCAGGTCTCGTTGGTCAGCACACCTTTATATTTCCTCAGCTTTCCTTTGTCACCAGGTGTTCTAGGCTTCTCAGATTCTTTTTTGGCACTCAGATACAGCTTGTTTGTGAGCATGTTTATTGGCAGCTGTGGGCTGGTTCTCCATGGTCAGACATATAAGACGTTTGGCCTTGATGAGAGGGATTATGATGTCATTCTCCTCAAACCAGTCCTGACTTTTCTTGCTTGCATAGCCATTTGTTTCCTTCGCAGCACAAGTCATGGCCTCTCTAAGGGTGGTCCAGTGGTGCTTTATGGTGGCCTGGCCCACAGGTTCTGCAAGGTGGCGTTCGCAAACCTCCTTCAATTATTTGCCAACTGTGGATTGTGGAGCTTGTTGCAATCATAGCATTGGTTTGATATGCTGTTGGGTATCTTTTAGGTGGTCGAGGGGTAGTCACCATCAGTCTGGAGATCAGTAGCCTGTGATTCGTCCAGCAGTCGTCTGCTCTGGGCATGGTTTGGGTGATGCAAATATCTTTTCTGTCTCTGGCTCTGGTTAGAATGCAGTCCAGAGTATGCAGGTGTTTGGACCGGGGATGTCTTCATGTTGTCTTTTGTTGGTTCAAGAGTCTAAAGATGGTATTGATCACAACAAGTTGGTATTCTGCACACATTGGCATTTCAGTTCCCGATTTTACAAAGCTCTTATCTATATAATAATACACTAATACATTTTCTACATACATCATCACCTTTCACACATATTAAAAGAATGAGATCAGCCAAAATGCAAAGATAATGATGTCTGTTCATTTTACTGTATTAATTCTCAGAAATCTGTGATCCCCATAATGCGACTAACACAATCTCTATATAATAGATATCCATGTGTTCTCTTAAAACTCTCCTTTACCTTTGAATCGTTAAATTACTGAAGAAATAAACATGAATTTTTCTCTTTCCAATTGACAACTATGTTACAATTTGTTTCTGTTTTGGTCTCTAGATTTTACTAGATTCTAGGACAAGAATTTATCGAGTCTTGTAGAGTATCCAGCTTAGTGGCAACATCATTTTGAGAAGATGCACCATCCCTGTCAAAAGGATTTTATTTAGGCTTTGGATACTGTGTTATTTGGGTCAGGTTTTACCTGTAGGGGAATATATGCTCATGCCAGATTGTCTTCACAAATCCCTACACAGAGAGATGTTAACACACTAGGAACATTGTCTAATAGGCGTTCAAAGTCTGTGTTATGTCTGGAGGGGGGGGGTAATCGTGTATACTGAAATGAAATATAAACGATCTTAGGAAATGGGTAAATAGGATTTTTGAAACCCGAAGGTATTATTTTAAATTGCTAAATTAATAAGCAAACAACCAATCAAACTGCATTTGGTTGATCAATTTCTTCTTAATCCGTTTTCAATAAAAAAAAACAGAAAGTAGATAAAACAATATTTGTCTCTGAAAGTAATACATTGATCCAGCTGTGATAATCTGAACAGTTTTATGGCAATGGACTCCAACATTGATTGGAAGCATGGGATTTATTTGTTCATTCAATTTAGTAATGGAATCATTTTTTTACCTTCATTATCTGCATGGTTTCATTTGTGAAACTAAAAAAATCCTGAAGAAAAAAAATCAGGTCTGACTCTGGCTTTGGTTTTTCATTTTCCATTCTTAATTTGTTCACTCAATATCCTTTAATATCTGAACATTATTATCAATCAGAGTCGACTCTACCTTCATCACAAACGCCCGACTGTGAACTCAAGCCTGCTGGTGAAACGCTAAAACGGATGGTCTCTATAGTGCTTGGAAACCTCTATAGTTTAAGCGTTTTTATTCTTAATGTCTGTGGAAAACAGGTGTGGATATGACCATAATCTACTACCGGTTGTGAAGCTCCAATTTGTGATCTTTGGAAAGTATGGAGTGACGCTTACTTTCCGTTGCTTCCAACTTCACTCAGATTAATAATAATGGCGAATGGTTACACAAATATCCCAATTTTTGATGATTGCATTCGTAAAATACATATATTAGATGTGGGTGGTTAAAAGTAAGCCTTTTCTGTGCACAATAGACTTTTTTCTTTCAACTAACCTTCTTTCAAACCTCAACAACTACTTAAACTTTGTCTACCTTTATCCAGTCCTGGGTATGATGTAACTACAAACAATAGGTTTTAATTGCTCTTTCAGTTCTCTCTATAGCTTCAAATATTTTATCACACCTGAATCCATCTTCTATATCTACAAATCTACTATCAGTATGGAGTACTGTTGTAAGATGTGAGGTGGTGAATTTGTGTACTATTTGAAGGTTCTTAATAACATGCAGAAACTTATCTGTAATTTGATTAGCCCCTCCCCCACTTTCTCTCTTACAGTCCTTACGTTACTAGTCTCAGTCATTTTAATAAATACTGTTATGACATATGTACTAGATAAGTACTGATATGTTGATTTTTGTTAAGTTTAACAATAATGAAATTTCGTATAAATTATCTCCTTCTAGGAGATCGGGCAGGTAGTCTTCCTTATATTTGAATTATCACTCATATTTTATATATATATATCACCTATTGTTGTTATATATATATAAGACGTGGATGCAGCGAAATACGTGTTTGTAGATAATTCTTTTTTATATATATACTAGCATGGGTTCCCGACGTTGCCCGAGTGTTTGGAAGTGTATGCCGAGCAAAAAAAAAAAAACGGTAAATTTTTTTAACTTTGACCCTTATTATGACCCCCTTAACATTTATTGTTTTGGGCTCAAATCAAGTTATTAAGTCCATGTTCAGGGAACCTATATCTAAAATTTCAAGTGTTTAGACCCCAAATGGTCTGAGAAGTTTGGTAGAGTTCTCAAAGATCAAATCGTTGAACTTTGACCCCTTAACAGCCAACTTTTTGGCCGAAAACCGATCACATCGATTTTCCCAAATCTCAGTACCCTGTATATAAAATTTGGAGTCTGTAGACTAAAAATTGACAGAGTTACTGCGTAGGGAAATGTACACAGACACACAGACAGACATGTTCACTTTTATAGATATATAGATTTACTCATATATATCCTTATTATATATTTTTTATTTTATATATATATATATATATATATATATATATATATATATATATATATATGTCAGTATAAATAATAAGCCTATTGTTCTACATCTTGTTATTGGGGAAGTGCTATTTTCATAGCTATCCTGTTTTTAAATCTCCGAAACAGCTACATGCTAAGCAGCTGAGGATCCCCGTTTTCTAAAAAAAAAATTTAGCTAAGGTTTTCTTCTTTTTTTAATCCTTATTATCTAATCTCTTTTATAATTGTAAACTTTTAGACGTCGGATTATGTAGTCTGCGATAGGTTAAATTTAGATTTGGGTGGGGGGATTTAAACTGCATTCTTTATTTTTATAAATCTCCGAAACAGCTATATATAACAGTTATATATATATATAATCTGTTGTCATGATTGATCGCATTGATCGACAGACTATGGAATTTCATGTGTATTCTCAGTATGAAATATTTGATATTTTAGTGTTCAGCATATCATTATTGATTATCATAAATGGCAACTTGTAAGCAATTGTTGGAGGCACAATCATTATTCATGCATTGTGGGGAAAGTGGCAAAACTCAAAAAGAGGCAGCTGTCAAGGTGGAATACTCCTAATCAGCAATTTCCAAGATAATCAGACGAATTTGTCCAAAACGATACAAGTACTTTTTAAATCAAAGAAACTAATCTGACCAATCGATTTACCAATTTACGATGAATTTTTTAAATGATGCTGGTGTAAATATTTTTTTTTTTTTTTAGTTCATAACCTTCTAAATGCACCATCAACTCAGACCATGACAGCAGGATGCTGATTTGGAAGACATTTAAACAGAAATGAAATAATTTAGAATGGATTATAGCTCATCATTATTGCCCTATTGATTAATGGAACCAGGTCATCTTCAATGAAGAATCAATATCTTGTATTCTCTTCCATTTTAGCTGTGTCTAAAAACATATAAGAAATGTGATGCGTAATACATTTTAAAAAATCCCTCATTCTCTTGCTGTTGTATGTCTGCCATTGATGGTGAGGAGATCTATCTCTTGAAACGATCGATATAATACTGCTGTAGGTTACAATGTCTTAGTGTTACCATAGTAATGCTTTGTTTATTATTATTATTGTTATTATTATTAGTGTTACCATAGTAATGCTTTGTTTATTGATTAGTCATTAAAATTATTACCATAGTAATGCTTTGTTTATCATTATCATTATTATTATTATTAATGTTACCATAGTAATAATTTGCTTATTATTATTATTATTATTATTAGTGTTACCATAGTAATTATTTGTTTATTATTATTAGTGTTACCATAGTAATAATTTGTTTATTAATTAGTCATTAAAAATTAACAGTTCAGATAATTTTAAAATATACCTTATTTCCTGCGCGTTATCCTGATTGACTGAGAACAAACTCGTAGTTGTAATCAAAATCATTTCATATCTATCAAACTAATTAACATATCATAAGATTTAAGTCTAGTGCTGAAAGTCAAAAGGATGTTGGTGGACAAACCAAGAGACAGACTTATTATATAAGCACATAACTTAGTTATTTTTAATGTTTGTCAATTTAAAAATATGTCTTACCAGCTTAGTCCGCCATTACACGCGCAAATCATTGGATTTATGATATGATATGACTTCTACCCAAGTTTTATTGCTTCCTATTCTCAGAAAAACATTCCCTGGTGTCACGTTCATAACTTGTGATCCTCATCTTGTTTACTATTCTATACTAGAAAAAAATAAAAAAATATTTTAATAGTTTTACTATAAAACATAATTATCTCATATATTAACGACAAAATTTGATATAAATGAATTCATCTTCCAGCACGATTTTTTCTGAAGAAAATTATTTCATAAATTAATTATTTATGAAATAAATCATTCTTTTGCATACAAATACATGTATTCATTTACAAACGCAGTGGCATACAGATGCCTGGTGATGCCCTTGTAATTTTGAGGCCAACTCTTTAATCGTATACTCAAAAATACTCAAATATAAGTTCTAGTATTGAGAAATATTACAAGAATAAGAAAGATTGAATATGATTGGACCTCTTCCCCACCCAATTTGGATGCTATTGCTCTGTTGGCATCTCATTTCCTGTTGTGTACGTCACTATACACATAACATGTATGCGTTGGAGTTTGACTTTGTTCAAATTCAACTATTCTTACCTCTGCAGAACATAATTTTAGAATGCATATCTCGTTATGAAGATCTATCCCCCAAACCATTGTAAGGGTTTTGACATATTTTCATTTTATAGACATCTAGTATGAACGCAGACTCCACAATATTATTGTACCATCTTTAGACAGAATGCATGCTACATTTTGATCCGAGCTGAAGGCTAAGAAAGTGTTTCAGGCTCAACATAACATAATGGCATTATATGAAATTTTTAAAAACTTAACTTTTTTTTTTGCATTGCATCTTTGGCAATTGACTGATTTCGTCTTTGAAAAAGAGAGTGAAGAGTGATAACATATGTACAGACATGAAATTTCCTCCGTGTATTATTATATAGATTGTAGCAATATTTCTGTTTCGTTTTGGTCATGAACCGATTAGATCACCACAAGTCTCTGGTGACACTAGTGACCATTCTTCAACGACTCATGGCAATCGTTCAAGATAATGATGAATACTATTTTCTTTATCTCCTCTTGAGGATTCCCCATGAACTTTTGATTGGATTAACGTCTAGGCTATTTGCACACCAATTAAGTACAGGTATCCTCTTTTCCCTGAACCATTCTTTGGTAGATTTCGTAGATAATTGTCATATGTTGAATAATTTGTTGAATAAACTGCAAAGATCAGAAAATGAAACCCTGCAAGTGTTTATTTAAGAAAACCAGACTTTTATAGATTGGCCAACTGATCCATAAATGATAACTCGGTGTATAAGCATAGAATATAAAATATACATTTAAATAAGTAACCTTAAGACAGATGTGCATAAATATGTTAGATATCATTGTTTATTATATTCTAAACTAACCTATCTCTGACCAGGTCTTTATCTATTCAAGTCCATCCTTATCACTGCTTCCCATGCTTTCCTTTGTTTGTTAATTGACCCTGCTACTTAAATTGTTCTACAAGAAATCTCATCCATTCTTTCGATGTTACCATACCATCGAAGTCTCCTGTTTTGCACACATTTTCCTATACTATCCAGATTAATCTTCCTCTAAAGTCATCGGATTTAAATCTGATTTTAGTAATCATATCACACACTGATACTACCATTTTCACATTATTTCACTACAGAAGTTCCCTAAACTTACTCCATCCACCCTTTGCAAACCTGCTCCATTCTGTGCTCCAATAGTTAGTACCGTTGGCGCACAAGGTAAAACAATTTCAATATACTTTCTCTACATTTGCGTTCCATTAGTTCCCTTGCTAAATAGAAAACAGAATAAACCGCAGTGTCGAGAAGAAACTAATAACAGAATGAGCAAAGAGAAAATGGTGCAGAAAGAAACGAATAAAAAAAGATTTCATTTTGTTCGATGCTGTCTGTCAGGGTTCACTTAAGCTCGTTTAGCCAAAATCACTATCAATAAATTCCTTAACTCTATCGCTGCCTAAACCTAAACATGGATTACATGAGCAAATATTCTTCTCTAGAACTGTCCACCTGTGGATCTCAGTTCCAATGGTCTGTTTTCCAACTGAATAAAGCCGTCCTCGTAAATGATCTAATCATCACAAATTACTTCTACAAACGATTATTATGCAGCTGTCCCACTGACTACAATACACACATTAAGCCTTATCCTCAGGTGGCTTCTGGGCCTTGGTAAGTGATGACCCTTTTGTAAAAAAATAAATAACTGGGAATTATGAAAATAAACTGATATTGTTTCACTGCATTATTAAATCTATCTTCGTTGGTCTGTGTTCAGAAAAAGTGCAACCAAGAATGCACGCATTTCGATGTTCAACTTGTCGTGTCATGAGGGATAAAAGAAACCACTTCCATTTTTTCTTTTCTCACACAAGCATACACATTAAAAAGAGTAGAAAATAGATCTTGAGTTTACTTTCGAATGCATCGTAACTTTTGCTTTCCTTATTTTGTCATTTAGTCCTCACATTCCATGATCAACAAAAGAGAGAAGAATTGCTGTTTTCTGGGCTGATATCAATCTGTCTAACACTTATCGGTATATAATTTTTTTCCTGTAACTGGTATTTTAAACTCCTTACATTAAGTGGCTTCATGACTTATCCAGAGCGATTAAAAACGTCACTTGACTTTTAAATAAGTTAATTTGTCATTTATCTCATGTACTCTGAATCTATGTTTGTATCCTGTTTAGAAAGTCTTGTTTAGGTGTATTGTTCGTTTGATATGAAATAATAAGTATAATAACGACTATTATAATAAAAAAAAGGTTAATATAGAAGTAAAGTGACTCATAGTTTGTAGTCATGCAAAGAAGAAAAGATAAACGATGACTTATAATTTCTCAAATGAAATCAAAATAATATAGTAATAGTGGTTGTAACCCAACATATTAGTATTACTAGAGTCGATTAATATTACTAATTCGTAATTACAACCAGTAATTACTAATTAGTATTATTAGAGTCGATATCCTTTTTAAAGAACTTAAAAAATGAGATGGTTTACCAAAATGACTGATTTTGATCATGAATTGCCTCGAATAGAGTCGATACGCCAAAAATCAATTAATTTTAATGAAAATTAAATAAAGTCTGATTTTCATAAATATGTCTTGTGAGGTAAGAATAAAAAAAAAGAGAAATTCGAAAAAAATAACAAAGACAAGAATGATGGGTAGTTGGATACTAATAAACTCACTTTATTTATAAGTGCTCCACAGGGTACAGGGTACATGCAATTAACAAATATAATGGAAGATTTTGTCTGTAGTAAATGTATAGAAAGGAAAAACAAAGCAGCAGGCCTTCGAATCTTTTGAAAAAATGTTGGCAATTAATGTTTTCATTTAATGATAATTTATAATTCTTTGGAAAAGTTAAAAAAGCTAATAAAGTTAGTGAGAAAAAAACACTAGCGAATGAATAAACACTGGGGGAGAAGTATAAAATGAGGCGCTTATAAAATGGTAATAAGTGTTGCATGAAGGAACGGTTTAAAGAAGAGAAGTTTGAAACGTTTCAGATAAATGGTTTAGAATTAAGCTGTTGTGCTGCTGTGAAAAGGTACAAAAAGAAAAAC
>NC_136504.1:80616156-80618656 GCF_053919585.1 Euprymna scolopes
GCCGTATCGGACATTAGCTGCTAAACATTCATTAATGGGCATTATTTTTATTCTACAGCTACACAAATTGACGCTAACGATTACTGTTACTATTGTTAATTATTTTTTTTGTTAATCTATGATTGATTACATGTTATGCATGCAGCAATAACTATGTTTTATGCTATTGATATTATTTTTGCTTTATATATTAATAATGTTAATCATGTTCACGATTTTTTTACCTGTTTCATATTCTTTTCTTTGTTGATCGGATATATTTATATTGCTGAAATTAGTGGTTAACTCTCTACTTTCCCTAGATCTTTTCATATAGGCTTCAACTCCTCTATTTCGCTCTCTACCCCATTCTTTAGATTTTCCTATACCTGCTTATCTTCCATGTCAAGTAGGAACTATGAAAAGCCATTGTCAACCCTAGTCATTATTCTTAACGAGTTTTTGTATTAATGATTATAATAAAAATAATAATGATGATGATAACGTTAACAATAATAAAAATAAATACTTTTGCTATTTTTGTTTTTCGATTATTTTTTTCGATTATTATTATTATTATTATTATTATTTAATTATTATATATATAACGGAAAAAGTAAAAGTATAAATGAAAATGTACATATTATATAAATAAATTTTGGAATATGTAAAAAACGTGCCATATTTTCAACATATGCATTTTGTTGCATTTAAGCAAAATAAATTTTCTATATTTGTAAATGATAGAATTTAAGTTATATAGATATATATATATATATATATATATATATATATATAATATTGCAAATTAGTAATTTATAGACGAAGAAAATAATATCAAATGCATATGCTAAGAAATAAGTGTCTTAATCTAATATTGTGTTATTGATTATCGAAAGATTTCCTCCGAATAGAAACTGATATTAAATTCTAATTAAAACTTGTAACATATATATAAACAATAGACATGAGATGGTGAAGAGGAGAAAAGATTGTTGAATGTAGAGGAAAATCAGAAATAGAAGAAATCATAGAAAGGCAGAATCAATTTAAAAAAAGACAAGAAAGGAAGGCAAATGAGGTTCTCTGATGAAGTCTTTCAATAAATAAAGATGCAAATAAGTTTGTTTTAATTTTATTTTAGTGTGTAATTATTTACTTATTTAACTCATTTTTTTATTGTAGTGTGTAATTATTTACTTATTTAACTCATTTTTAAACATATGTAATTGAGCACGTGTAATGTATATGTCTGATGGCTTGCTTCATCCAATGCAACACTCGTCGTTGTTTATCATATTTTGTTAACTAATTTGTTTTTATAAAAAAATAGAAATAGAATTGCCAAGATAATTGCAAGATGGGCCAAAAAACAATCCTTTCTTTTTTTCATATCTTAAAAAAGTGAAAAAGTTCATTTCTTTTTCGATTTGTTTGTTTTCCATCATCTTTGAGTACACTATCACAACAAACCAATCATTATTTTCTCGTCACTTTTTTTTTTCACAATATTGTTCTTTTACTTATGTCAGTCTGCGGCTATGGCATATGTATTTATTTTAATTTTCTTTTTTTTTTTCAAAATAAAGTCCCATTGTACCTGAAAAAAAAAACACCCGTGTGTATCTTATCAGATTAAAGGCCATGTTTCATGTACGAATATAACGAAATTCAAAAAGAGAACAAATTTTCGTTGAAATCTTTAAATCTCAGCTGTACATTGATAACATTTAATCTGAATAAAGTGATGGCATACACACGTTTGTGTGTAGGTTTAAAATCTATTGTTATAATTGAGCTACAGTGTTTGTGTTCTCCTAATGTGTGACCTTTTTTTATTATTTAGTTCAATTAATATCATGCAAGTACAGCCGACCAGAGACAAGAGAATAGATGTGGAGTAGCACACCAAGTTGTTTTTTAGCAGCAATAATAATTGTAAAAAATATTTTAAAAAAAGAACGAATATCAACAAAAAAGCAATGATATTAATGATGTACACTACAATCTACCATAGCGCTGTTTGTTAATGCCTCAATGAGCCTACGTTCGGCCCACAAGGACAGCAAGAAAATAAAAAATACAAGCGTTTTAAATCTTGTAGCTGAACAAGTATTTCATGAATCTAATAATCATATTTTGGTAAATAATGAGGTTGATATATATATATATATATATATATATATATATATATATATATTTATATATATTTATATATATATGCATATATATATTTATGATTAAGGGCGTTTGAGAGTTAAAATCAATTTAGTATTACATAGTAATAGTAAAAAGGCGCTTTAATAATTTGTTAGTCTTGATTGATACAAAATAATTATACACTTAAGTGAAGTTTTTACTTTGCTCAAATGGTTACTGCCTAAGTAATAAGCAGACTTAACATTGTTAACTTATTATACAAGCATAGCATCAATATATTGATATCAGTAACCCCTACCTTCTCTATAAGTCTAATAAGTAAAACAAAGATTCCTATCTCTCTTCCTTACTTCATCTACAT
>NC_136504.1:80621156-80716156 GCF_053919585.1 Euprymna scolopes
CTTGGTTGTTTTTTATCTTTTAAGTTCACGCTCGTGGGAAAACATTATCAGTGAATTAAATTAATAAACCAAACACGTTTTCTAAATGTACTTATCTAATAAGTTAATATAAACAAATCAGTATCAACGTGTTAATATATTAATCGTCTGCTGTATTGCTTGTCTTTTGTAGGTTAGAAGTAAAGTCTTAATAACTTTATTGGTATTCATAAAACCGATGACAATTTCAAGCCAAGAACAGACATTTGATTCACTTTAAAACGTGTGTAACTAAGTTTACTTATCTATTTTCTTTCCTCTCTCCCTCTCGTTAGATCCTCGATCTTTCTTGAAACCGGTTGGTTTGGATGATACACCTTACCCATAAGAAGAAGAGAGGGTTGGGTTTATATGCTTTCATCTCTCCGCATCTTACATCATGTTTTAAATTTATTAAAAGTGTCAGCAATTGAAATATAGCTTCAAAATTTACAGCTTTTACAAACATCCTTAAATAATCAACAATCAATTTGATAGAAACGGATGCATTTTTCTCCTCTACATTTTCTTCTTTGATTGACCAGAATCAGAAAATACTTTTAAAAAATAAAGTATATGTTCCTACTAATGAAAACAATTCTAAAGTTCTTTTTACCGCATATATATATATAAGTTATCAGAGTCGGAATAAATCCAATGCAAGATAGAACATGCTCAATATTCTTTCAGAAAGATCTTCATAGCAATAATAAAAATTTAAAATAGACTACAGTTTCACAGTAAATCTGACCATCAAATATGCATTAAAATGTATGCAGATATCTGGGATTGAAATTCTGACTATCGGATTTACCGTTAAACTGGAATGAACTGTTTATATATATATATATATATATATATATATATATATATATATATATATATATATATATATATATAGATAGATAGATAGATAGATAGATAGATAGATAGTTATAGATATATGGGTGTGTGTGTCACAATAAATGCGGCTAATGCATAATATCCACCTAGAATCGATAAGTACCGTATAGTACCGTATGAATCTGGAAGCCTCATATGAACAGAGGAAATTCATCTTTTAGGAAATGACCTTAACAAATGATTGCGTTCATACAGTTATCATTATCACGAAAAATAAAACAAATTTCTTAAACGAACGAGCAATACAAGGGATTTTTACATTTCATTTTCACTATAATGTGATTTTCTTTTTCTTTCGTTGTAACTTTTATCTTTTTTACAATTTCATTTCTTTATAATTCAAGTTTTTTGTAAATAGGCCAAACTTGATCAAGAAAAATGTCAGTTTCACGCGGTTCTTTGTTACGACAGGGACGAAGGAGGCAATTTTTCCTTTGACTTAGAAGCATAAATGAACCACCTATTGCCTTTAAGCAATGTCTGATCTTAATTTGTTATCTCTAGGGTTTCAGAAATACTTTCGAATTTTAATAACAGTCAGGATTTAGTAAAATAGTCATGATTCCATAAAAATCATTATTTAGTCGATTAATGATCACTTAAAATGCATCCCTAGTGTTTTATTAATTCGAAAACACTTCGAAATCAGAAAGTAATTTCAAGCTTTTAATTAGAAAGTAAATTTTTGCTTTAATTTATGTATTAGGGTTTATTCATGTTTCCTAATCAAATGAAAATGTGAATTTTTTTCATGCGACCCTATCGTATGAAGAAACGTTTCATGCAGTAAAAGTAAGAAAATTTATTGCCCATTCTGATTGATATTTATAGACATTTTTAAAAACCATCCGTCAACTGAGAGTTTTGCTTTAAATAAGTAATCACGTAAATGTACACAAATTCTTTCTCTCAAATTGGTTGCTAGTAATTATTGGTTTATTTGAAAGCTCAATGTTAGAAATATATTTATATGCAACAAGGATTATATCTTGTTTCTCGAGCATGTAAGTACTGTACATTATATTTTTGTCTCTTTTTTACAATGTTATCATTGCATTTGTTTTTGCTGTGGAGTACTTATTGCAATTTATTTGTCATCTTTGAATTATTTGCGAAAATGTTCTTGCTCTACGACCATCAAGAATAGTTAATAATAAAAGTTTATAACAAAACCCTTTTCGTGAGCTGGTTAACAGTGCAACTGCACATGTCGCTTACGTTAATGTCAACAACAACAATATTTATAATATCAAACAAAATTTAATGAAAATAGTCATGCATTCATTTAAAGAATTGCGATTAGTGAAATGTGACAATGGCTAGCAAATGTAATCGGCCACAATCATAACAAGAAACTGTAAAGTTATTTGGTTTTCAGTTTGTAATTTTTATGTATTAGAATGAAATTAACCATTAAAAACTCAATTTGTACATGTATTTTTTAATATTATGTTAATTTGTTGTTGTTTTTAATTAAATTAAATATTTCTGATGATTGACATAATTTTCATTTGCAACATGTTAATAACAAAATACCTAAAAATGCTGTGTATAATTAATACAATAAAAATGTGTATCATGCTTTATTTTTATACTATAATATATATATATATATATATATATATATATATATATATATATATATATATATATATAATACTATATAATATATATATTATACTATAATATATATATAATACTATAAATATTTTTATAGTATTATATATATATTTTACTTATATTTTTATACTATAATATACTATAGTGTTTTTATACTATAATATACCATAATATTTTTATACTATAATATAAAATTTACAGAAGCAATTGAAAAATATTAATTATTTTGTCTATTATTATCTCATTACTAATTAGATTTCCATATGTAATTTTAAATATTACGTGAATATAATTTTATTTTAATGTATACAAGTAATTTTAAATACTAAATTTTGTAAAAATTTTAGACTAATTGAATTTTGATTAGTAGAAGTAAATTTAAATAGCACTTCTTCTTAATTTGTATTTTGATTTAAATAACAGGACTCTAATTTCTAATTCTAAATATCATATTAGTGGGTTTTCTTCGTTTAGTATTATTATTGCCGTTTAGATGCTAATTTTAAGAAATACTTTTATGCTACTAATAAAAAAACTTCAAACATGATACAAAGGAAAGATACAACATATATTTTTTTATTTGCATAATTTTAAATATTTTGTTGCATGATTTCTTTATATAATTGTGAAGTTTATCATTACTAATTGTATATGTGAGTTGATATACAATTTCAAGTTGTGAAATGAGTGAGATCAAAGCTAAAACTAAATAAAATAAGGAAAAATCTAATATTTAAACAAACATTTAAAATTTAAGATTTAGAAATAAATTGATAGCGTGGGAGAAAGAAATGTTTACATATTATTTTAAACTTTTTTATTATACAGCCTCCATTATTTCTCCCAATCGCAATGTCCAGTAACAGAGCGTTCTCCACTTTAAAAGTAATATATTGGGAGAAAAAAAACCCAAAAAAAAACCAATGAAGTAAAAAAAAAGAATTAATATTAAAATTTTCATTGAAATTTTAAAAAATGCTTTTTCTTTTTCAAAGTGCAGATTAATTCTCATGTGCTTTGAATTTTTTATGAAGATTTTAGTAAGAAATAACAAGATTTTTATAGAAAAAAATTAATCAGAAGACAACGTTTAAAAATGATGAAATATTTTATATATTTCATGTAAGTACTTTTATCCCAATCACACTGATGTCCCAAACACACATACATGTACATACACGTATATATATATATATATATATATATATATATATATATATATATATATATATATATATATATATATATATATATATATATATACTAAGAAGGCTCGCAATGAGAATAGAAGAATTACATTTTAAAACCAATGGAATGATATTTATTTAAACATTATTTTATACCGCTCAATAAATAAATATTTTAACAGAGCTGATGCAATTTTTAAGTTACGTCCCCCTCCCATAGATCAAACATTACACCGGGTTTCTTGTCCTGAGACACACTTTTCAGATCTGGTACTGTTGTGGCGCATTACTTATTTGATGATTATGATGATGATGATGATTATTATTATTAATAATAATAATAATAATAATAATAATAATAAAAAAAAAAAAAAAAAAAAAAAATGAACCACAAAGAATCAAAATCTTATGATCGTCTACCGGAAGCATGAAAACTCACGTAATGTAAGATCTGTGAGAGAAAATCGTAACTTTTATAATACATACATATATACATATATATATATATATATATATATATATATATATATATATATATCAATGGTTTATATTCTCCTTAAGCATACATATTTTGTGATACATAGGTATATGTATGCACACATATGTATGTATGTATATATATATATATATATATATATATATATATATATATATATATATATGTCGAAAGTGATTTAAGCTACTTTTTCCCAAAAATGCATATAGAAACACACATTAGCATTAAACTGGGTACACATCTTTTGATTTTCTGAATTACTTAAAACATATATATATATATATATATATATATATATATATATATATATATATATATATATATATATATATATATATATATATATTCAAAAAATGATGTCTAATATGATGTACTAATACCGCATTAATTTTAATTTCTTGAAAATATTTGAAGTTCGGATTTGGAGCGAATAAAATATTTTATTCCTTGTTTTTATTCACTTGTATTTAAATAAACTTTTCTTTGAGTTAGAAGCGTTAAAGAACTTTTATACTTGAACCTTTAAACTTTAATTGAAACTAATACTTGCTAATTGGTAGTTTAAATTATTTAAAAATATATCAAACAATAGAGTCACATGCCAACCATTTTGGGTTTTTTTTTCATTAATCATGTCTTAAGTGGCTTTGTTTACTAATATGTGATCTTATTATCAAAAATATTTTAAACATTCAACAACTGATTAGAAAATAATATCTGGCTTGAATTGAAATTCCAAACAAAATAAATTAAATATTATATATATGCATGATATTTCATTTGCATAACATACATATGGTAGCTATTTTCTCATACACTTTTATTCAAAGAGATGATTTATTTGTTTGTTTGTTTTTTGTTAAATTCTAAAAGAAGAAACTCTTTGTTTGTTGTTTTTTTTTTATTTTAATTTGTCCTTAATCTGCAAGAGTTTCAAAAGAGGAAATCAAATGAAAAGCACAAGCATCCAAGTTTCAAACCAAGAATAATTTTTTTTAATAAAAGAAAGTATCCCATAATGTATTACATTTCAATGAATTCCTCTGCAAAGTTACAGAAAAGTCTTTGAAATGTAATGTCGTCATGGAGTGTTCTGTCAGATGGACGACTACCTGTTCTCCAGGAATTTAATTTTCCACGTTATATTTAATAGAAATGCTGATAAATGCATTTTATTTATCATCCTCCTCCTCTGCTATTTTGGGTGGATATCGTTTCGCGATTGAGTAGGTCGCTATAGAAGATTATTAAATATTTAGAAAAAAAAACAACACTCCAAAACACTCAGCAGCAGCAACAAGAAACTCACTCTATACCCACAAAAAAATTGTGATCAAGGTAAAAGTAGATGAGAATAAATACATATTCTTCTCATATATATATATATATATATATATATATATATACTTTTCATTTTTACATATGCATTTAGTTTTTTCCTATAAGGAAATTTGAAGGTTTTAATTATTTTTCTATTTTCATATGCTTAACTGCTATTATTAGCTCGTGAACTTACGTCTAAGGAAACCAATAAGTTGAAAGTTTAAAATTTTCAGTGTAAGCCATCTCCTGAAAATCACACACACACACACACACACACACACACACACACACACACACACACACACACACACACACACACACACACACACACAAACGATTACATTTTGAAACTGACGCTCAGATTACGAATTTTTGGCGTGGTATAAATTGCTACATCTAACCATACTGAAGTGTCATAATACGACAAAACAGCTGTCGCTAGATAATTGTAATTATTTATCATAGTGTATATTATATTTAACTATAACTTATAAAAACGAAGTGACTAGCCATATGCAACTATTTGTGTTTTTATCCAATACGCATTTCAGCTTGAGTGTGAGAAATTTTGCTATCGTCCTCTCAGCAGTCAACAAGCTAATCAATATATATATATATATATATATATATATATATATATATATATATATATATATATATATATTCCCAAACAGTTCTATTTTACCTTTCTTAAAAATAGTTTTAAAAATAGTTATATTAATATTGTAAGAAAGTAGTAGCAGTAGTAGTAGTAGTAGTAGTAGTAGTAATGGTGGTGGTGGAAAAAATGTTCAATTTGAATTATTTATTTTTATTAATTATTAAGCATTTTTTTTTCGCTTTTCAAACTTGGATTGTTCAGTTTCTGCATAGCTCAGTTGCTTGGGTTAATAACAAATTAATAGTTTTCTTTCTTCTTTTTTTAAAACTTTTTCTTTTTTCTTTATAATCCTTCTGTGTTATGTTCCCTTCTCTCACGTTGAGGAACTCTTCAATATCATTATTATTATGATAACAATAATAATAATCAGTGAATAATAGATTACCACTCGTCGTGAGGTGAGGAACGTTAATAAAAGTTATGTACATTATTCAAAGATGAAAATGTTTATAAAGACTGTTAGGTAAAGGTAAATTTGAGGTGTCGTTTTTTTTTTTTTGTTTTTTTAGTTTTGCTTTCTTTTTTAACGTGTGGATTTCTTCTTTTTTATTTTATTAATTTATTATTTTTTTGCCTTTTTTTATTATGTATCTTATTTACAATTTGGGGTTGTAGTTCGTCAAAGCACTGTGTCGAATATCGCCATCCCCTTGGTAATATTTTCGTCCTGAAAAATACAGAAAAAGAAAAAAATGTTCATGTAATTTTTAAAGAAAAATATCTCATAATTAAAAATAAAAAATAAATTATATTTCTTTGATTTGACGTCTTTCCAAATAAATATGACAGAATAATTTGGGAATAGAAAAGGAAAACTGACATGATTAACGTTAAAATGTTTCATTTAAATTGTTATATATTTAGGTGACCTTGGAGAGGATGAAGACAAGATGTGAGATGAATGCACATATTGACATATGAATAGAATAATATAAACTTTATCTCTGGCCCTACTTGGGTAATACACACATATATACACACATATATATATCTATAAGCATATTTATATATATGCATACACATATATATATATATATATATATATATATATATATATATATATATACATATATATGTACATATATATATATATATATACACACACACATATATATATATACATATATATGTACATATATATATATACACACATATATATATATACATATATCTACTTATATACATATATACATATGTATATATATATATATATATATATATATATATATAAAGGCTTCCTTCAGTCTTGACAGACTATGGATACCCACTGTAAAGGTGCCTGCGCGTGAAATTTGTGTGGGAAGAGTTGCGCAATCTCCAACCACGCCTCTCCTGAGTCAACATTGTTGCATACCAGTGGCAAGTTGAGATACAAGACGACTGGAAACAATGCCGAGATAAGCGGAGAGCACATACAGCGCCTAGAATTCCCAAATGGTCACCCATCTGGTATTAGCCAGGCTCAACGTTGCTTAACTTCGGTGATCAGACGAGAACCGGTGTGTCAACGTGATTATGCCGTATATATATATATATATGTTATATAGTTATTATTATTATTATTAGACTATACCACTTGTGCGCGTATGTTACGTGAGTTCTTATTAGTAATGATATGAGTCTTAGTGAGAGTTCTTGTCTTATTACATATGATGTTGTATCTTAGAGAGAGAGAGAGATGTTGTTGTAATGACATTTTATAACACAGACATATTATAACAATACAATTTACCTTTTTGTAGAAATCACAAACACAAAGATGAGCTTTATCCAAAACACATGGTGAATTTATTTAATACGACCGGTCGGGATTTCCTCATTAAGAACTCAAAGTTTCACATCTTAGTTTCTGAAGTGACGTCTCGCTTCAGACGTCCGCCTGTCTGTCTCCCCTGACTGTCTCTCCTGACTGTCTCTCTGACTGTCTCTCCACCAACTAACTCCCACCTGCTATATTGAGAACTCCATGCATCCCGGCCACGTGAGCAAAATTCACGTGTCTCAACATGCACGACTTTGCACGTTTTCGACACTGATTTCCCAATAACCTATTTTCCTTGTTTGTTTCCACAAAGGAATTTAACCTACATATCTAATTTATTTAACTCATATTTTATTATCCACATTCTTTTAACAATTGAATAGTTTATTTATTATTTATTTCATCCGAATTAACAATTTACTGGACATTCCATTTAAACCTATTGTTCTTTAAAACTTATGTCCAGGGTTCGATTTCTGCTTTCTCTTATTTCCATTTTAACTAATCTCTCTATTTTTATACTTACATGAACAGGGGACAGCCCTTATCATGTAACATATATATATATATATATATATATATATATATATATATATATATATATATATATATATATATATATATTACATTGAAAAATGCGAGCATGAAAAGTAATATGGTTAAGATTAAATTTAGAAAAGTAAAACGACTAGTTGTTAAAGCTGGAAAAGAAAGAGACAATCTAATAAAAAAAATATGATAAATTTAGAAATTAAAATATTGCACCACTAAGAATTTTTAAAAATTCAATTTAATATTATGTAATCAATTCTTAATGCTGAAATATTTTAAGTAATAAATTTATTATATTCTTTTCCACTTTTAACAACTAGTCCTTTTACTTTTCTAAGTTTAATCTTAACCATATTACTTTTCATGCTCGCATTTTTCTATGTAAACCATGATTTTTCCAGGCTTTGCTTTGTCAACAATCCATAAAAAAATTATTACCAACTTCTTAAATAGACTAAATAAAAATATCAAATAAAAAGCATAAGATATATAAAATAGTCAGCAGTCATTTTTGGCCAGCGAGCCAAGGTGAAAGGTCGGTTAGCGATTGAGCAGAACAACGGTGAATTATCAGCGACAGTACAGGTGAGCTACAGATCGGGACAATGGTGAATTATTAGCGACATTAGTAGCTGAATCAACATAATAGTGGCGACAGGGTGAACAACGCAGCTCACACTGAATGAAAAGAGAGTAAAATATAAGAGACAGTCTTTGAGAATTGGGTATCCCTATTTATCCCGTAATATACCGTATTAACAAAACCAAGACTTCAAAATAGGAATTGGTAGAAACAAAAAGTGTTTTTTTACATAATTTTTCAACTAATTTTTGGAAAATTAATAACGTGATTGATTATCTCCCTTCGTAGTTAGGTTTTCCCAATTATCGAGAACCACATGAGATTAGAACGAAAGAGAATAATAAAATATTAAATAATAAAAAATAGATTAGGGTCCCTAACGTGGAATGTTGTATGAGGATTAATACATATAAGGCAATTCCATTATTTCCCTATTTAATAAAATATTAACCTAAAACTGGTCTTAAATCTGAGTAATAAGATAATCGATATTTTGTAAACATTGAAACCACCATTGGGCGAATATGAAACTAAAAATAACCGTAACGTTATAGCTAGGTTGTTCTAGCCATATTATAAATATAAAAATAAAATTAAAAAAAATTTTTAATTATGTGAGATAAAGAAATATAGAAATCTAATTTAGGAATCCAATGAATAGTATTATTAAAAGATATTAAATGGCTACGGGTTTTTGTGGAAACTTCTTATGACAGGTTTTTATATTTAAAGGATACGAAAATTAGATGATATATTAATATTTAAATAAGCTCTTGACAAAGGATGCGTCATTTCCTTTAAGGGAAATTTCTTTAAATAATGTTCTACAGTTAATCAAGAAGTCTGAAGAAAGGCTGGTTTTGTGAAGATTTTCAAACGCCATAATGCTTGAAATTGTCCAACCGGTATTGAAACAATTGTAACTTACAATGAAATACACTTTTTGTTCCTACTAATTCCTTTCTTGAAATCTTGGTTTTGTTAATACAGTATATTAATGCGCAATTATAAATATGATAATTTTGTAGCTTACTTTTTAAGTCATCTCTTTTTGGCTTAAAATTCATTGGTATATGAAAGATTTACTGAATTATACGAACCCAGTAAAATTCAGTATATTACAAACAAGTATATATATATATATATATATATATATATATATATATATATATATATATATATATATCCCGCCTTGACTCATTAAAAGTATATGAACTCATTAACTTTAAAAGAAAATAAGAAAAGTTTTACATAAATCCGAAAAGATCGGAAGAGTAGTTGCAATTATGTTTTATGATATTTACATCATCTACGATGACATAATATCCATCTGATTTTTTAAAACTTTAATGCATGAAATTGATTCTCTTTGATAAGAGTAAGTACCATGCAAAATTTCAGCCTGATCGGGTTTAGAGTTTTTCCAGTTATCAACGTTTCCATAGCATAACTTTGGTAATACTTCATGAAATATGGAGAAGTAAGGTCAGATAAGACTTTTGTTCATCCTTACGTTGTCAGTTGGAGGTATGCAGGCTCACAAAAGTTTCACCCGCTTTTGCAATTTTATTTGCATCTAAGAATGCACAAGGTCTGACGAGAAAAACATGGTAACTATTTCTTTTTTCTTACAAGGAAATCATCACTAATCAAGGCCACAATGCCACTGGAGGATAACGGTTAATAAAAATAACAATAGAGCAGAGACAGGCTCGCAACATCTCTTGTGAGAAAAAGGCTGCAAGAAAAAGAAAAAACCTGGTTTTCAACTTTATCACAGCAGAATAGCACACGTTGAGCAGCCCCTGTTCAGATGTGGCAAAAATATTCCATTTTAGGACGTACTTGGCTCTTATACAGATAGAGGACTTCATCAGCAGTGAGATACCTACTGGAGCGGTAGAGTGATCCAACCATTTCTCTGGCGATCTTGGCAACATATTTGATGTATGTGTTCCATTTTAGATCAGAAGTGAAGGTCAGTGCCAGAAGCTTGTCAAGACATAGTCTTCCACAAGACGAGAGCCATTTATTTCAATTTGCTAAAAAATTTCCGTAATGCAATGTTAATTAAAATCCTTTGTTTATTAACAGAATTGCTTCCTAGAAATAGTTTTGAAGGTCATGTAAAACAATATTGCTAACGATAATAAGGATTGCATGTGAATAAGATTTGATGACATTACCAAAATTTGATGACATTACCAACATTTGATGATATTACCAACATTTGATGATATTACCAACATTTGATGACATTACCAATATTTGATGATATTACCAACATTTGATGACATTACCAACATTTGATGATATTACCAACATTTGATGATATTACCAACATTTGATGACATTACCAACATTTGATGATATTACCAACATTTGATGATATTACCAACATTTGATGACATTACCAAAATTTGATGATATTACCAACATTTGATGACATTACCAACATTTGATGACATTACCAAAGTTTGATGACATTACCAACATTTGATGATATTACCAACATTTGATGATATTACCAAAATTTTATGACATTACCAACATTTAATAATATTACCAACATTTGATGATATTACCAACATTTGATGATATTACCAAAATTTGATGACATTACCAACATTTAATGATATTACCAAAATTTTATGACATTACCAACATTTAATAATATTACCAACATTTAATAATATTACCAACATTTAATGATATTACCAAAATTTGATGACATTACCAAAATTTTCACTTTTTTATTCATTTAGAAGAGAGGAAAGCCTCGAATCTCTATGACTCCTAATGACCCAAGTGCTCACTTCAAAAATATACTAATAAACAAAACAACAAAAACAGATGATAAAAGATTCGATACACACAAACAAAATCATAAAGGTCAGCTGTTAATAGCAACTTATTGATTGGGGAAACAACAAAACACTCATTCTCTCCATTGCTCATTTGATAACAAGTGATTGCTGCTGCTGCTGATGATGATCATCATCATCATTCGTTAGAAAATTTTATTCCAACTCTTACTTAACTGACTGAAACACAGTGCACTTCAGACACATGAATCGATTTAACTTATTTTTATGCTACAGAATTCGCCACTCAGGATGAGTTTTTGCAAACAAGCCAGATTTTTGAATCACGGAAAATCAGAGAATTTTTCAATTGTAATGAAATTTTCGGCAATTGATGGACCACGACGAGAGAATTACAGCTCACCTACGTCACAGTTGTTGTCAAATATAGACAAACACACACATGCGCATGCGCACATATTTTTAAATCACATTTGAACTCAAACAAGAAAATCGCTGTCCTTTCATGTTGTTGTACAGCTTATTACGAAACCAAAAAATTTTTTAATAATTGGGTCTTTTTGCTAGTAAGTCTATCAGGTTCCAGTTTGAAATAATAGTTTATTTGGCCTGTCTCGATTTAGTTTAAAATATGCCGTTGGTCTGTCATGCTTAAGTGTAAATATCAATTTTAGATGCATCTGCAAATCTTTATGAAAAGTTATGTGGGTTGGTCTGTCACATTTTGAAAGTTTGAAATTGCATATTTCTGAGAAATGTTCAGATTGAAACGACACATCTTTCGGACAAGAATAGTCTTGTTTAAAAAGAATAAAAAGTTAAGTGGCCGGCTATAGTGGAGGGTAACCAGAAGGTTCACTTTTCATTAGTTGCTATCCCAAGGTGTAGGGGAGGGCGTCATTCCATTCCCAGAATTACTTCACTTGCCCTTGATCTTCCTTTTATGGTGATGAATGTTTAGCAAGAAACATTTTTAAGCAAGACTCGACCAAGGATTGAACCCCGGTCTCCCGGCCCATTAGCAAACATTCTTACCATTATGTTGAATGGGCTAGAATTGTAAAAAAGAGTTGATAAAATTTCTCACACTGAATTTTTAAAAAATGGTTGCAATTGGTGGAATTCAACATTAAGTGTAGCAATACAATATAGCATTTGTGTGTGTGTTGCATTTGAAGAGAAAATGAAGATAACATCTGATAATGAGTGCAAAAAGTAAAAAAACTTTCTGTGAAATTCGCTTTGATATTTCCATGCAATGCAAACATTATCAGATTTTATGTACAAACTATTCGCAGGTTTGAAATTTATAATGAACTAGTAACAGCTTTCATCTCTTGGCTTTTGCATATGTAAAAAAGGTATATAAATTGTATAGAAATGTTAATATCAATAATTATGATGCTATTCTCAATTGAAAATTCTAATATTCTGTTTTATACTTAGTTTTATTACCGTTGACTGTTTATAGAAAGAGAAAGAGAGAGAGTGGTAGATACTGTATAAATTACGAACGGGGATCAAACAACGGAGAGTAATAGACAGAAATGTAATAAAAGATGTAATAAATTTCAAATTACATCTAATTAGAACAGTTATTGTCGAATATTTTCAAATATAAGTCAATTCATAAAATAAGGAATATTTTTACATATATTTTGTGTTAAATATTTTTACATATATTTTGTGGAAAAACGCCTTAATGAAACAAACGTTGATTAACCCAACTTTAATATAACAATAGATATATAATTAGGAGTGAATAGATATATAATAGGAGTGTATGGTGCAGCTGATTTGACATTAATTTTGAGGAGCTAATATAATCGCTAACTTGAGGTGGGCACAGGAAAGTATTTAAGGGAATAACTTTTCATAAATAAAGCGATAAGTGTAAGGGAAAACATGAGTATAAGTTTGTGTGCTTTTCAAATACCATTTATTTGTAAATTCAAATAAAAAGTTCCGTATCAAGAGCGGCAAGTGATTGCACCACATTCTCGTCCTGATAGAAAAAAACAAAAGCAAATAAAAACAAATAAAAATTAACCATTGCAGAAAATTTAAAAACAAACAAAAAAATCTATGGAATAAAACACTCATTCAGCTTAGGTTAACTTATTTTCATCAGGAGAAGCTGAATTTACAAAAATAGTTTTTTTTTCAAATAAAAGTATAAAATAATAAAAAAAAAAGATTGGAGTTTTATTATGAATAGATTGAAAGGTGTAGGGGTGCAGAAGTTTAAGTAAAATTAAATTTCCTTGCTCAAACAAAATAATAAATAAAAAAGAATGAAACAAAACGACTCCTCCTGATTTAAATGCATCGCATTTATTTTTTTAACAAAAACAATAAGGTGAATAAACAAACGTCCAATTGGTGAAAGTTCTTTCGAAGTCATTATGATTAAAATGTTAGATGAAAGTCCTTCGTGGAATTACTGAGTTTAGAATGTTAAATTCCTGTGTGAAAATAATGAGATTATTTTAAAGTTTGTGTTTATCTGGCGAAGTTCGCCTTACTTAAAAAGTCCTATGAGGAAAATAATTCGTGAGGAAAGTGATTTGTTGTTATTAATTTAGAAAATGTGCGGAATGAATGCATGTGATTTTTTAGTGTCCGCGTGGCGTGTGTATCATGGTGTTGGCGATTTTGGCAGCGACGATGTTGTGAACTCGAGAGGCATGTTCTTGTTGTGTCGTCGAAGCGAGACGAAAGGAAAAAAAAAGCTGAACTTTTCCCGTAGAAGAGTGTTTAATGCGTTTTATACATTTTTTGGTCGGCTCTAGAACACGATTGCTTCTGCTGATATTTTGGCTTTTGGAAAAGCGTTAAAAAGAGAATCTTCTTAATTTTTTCATTGGTTACTTGTGTCACATGATGCTGTCTTCAACTACGTCCGCCAAAAATATGTTCATTTTACTTTTATTGTTTTGAGAAAAGTGTGTGGGCGTATTTGAAATTGTGCCGTTGCTGACAAAACCTATTTTTTGTGTGCAAAATGCGCGGAGAAAATTGAAATGAATAAAGGTTCGTTTATTTGTGCACGAGTGTGTGTGTGTGTGTGTGTGTGTGTGTGTGTGTGTGTGTGTGTGTGTGTGTGTGTGTGTGCACAAATGTCAACCAAAGCCTTCTATTTAGTCTTGCAGCGGATATAACCATGGGTTTACTACAATTTAAGCAAAAATAATTTGCTTTGAATTTTTTTTTCACAATTTACCGAGGTGAACACACATACACAGTGTGTATATATATATATATATATATATACTAGTCGAGAGACCCGACGTTGACCGGGATTGAATGATGATCAATGGATGTTTCATCCTCCCATATTTTATTGTCATTGAAGTCGGTAAAAATCATCCATTTCAGCATGTGCGGTGATAGTAAAACTTTTCAAATGCGCTTGTGATATTAGGCTGTGTAAATTGATAACTTGGGTCAAAATCACCTGTTCCTTCTTTCATCGGATTATTTCGATTATCAATACTTATCAAAGACATTCTGGCACAAAGCCTATCTAAAAAAAAAAACTCCCGGATATAAGGAACATTTTTGTGAAATTTTATAAAAATCAGCCTAGCCACTTTGGAGTCCATTTGAAACGAACTCACAGACACGAACGCACAAACACATACAGTTCTTTCATATAATAATAGAGATGGAGATAAGGTAATATGATTTATGGAAAAATCATTTACTTTAGCTCCAAGAATTAAATACCAATAATCAATCTGTGTACGATCGTTTCTGAGACGATATAAATTTTTTAGTGAAATATTCATCAGCACAAGGATGCAACACCAAATAAAAAATTTACACACATAATCAAGACTAAAGTTGGGATATATAAGGTTTATACAGCAAATCATGAAGTTTATAGACTAAAATGAGATAATTACAATCTAAATAGACAAATTTGCATAATGGCCATAGTAAAGCAAGTAAATAAAGAACGGCTACAAATAAAGGAAAAAATTTAGGATTTTTATATATAAGGAGGAAGAAGGGAAAAATTAGGAAATAGTAAAATTTACTAAGTTAGAAATTGATAATAATATTAATAACAGCAATACATAATGAAGAATGATAGGATTATAAATTAGTAAATAGTAATCGATTAAATATTAATATTTAAAATAAGTAAATATATATATATATATATATATATATATATATATATATAATTATTCTTAATAGTAATATTTAATTGATTACTATTTACTAATTTATATTCCTATCATTCTTCATTATACATAAATACATATATATATATATATATAATTATTTACTATAATAATTATTAAATATCTACAGACACTAGTGTCTCACACACACACACACACACATATATATATATATATATATATATATATATATATATATATATATATATATATATATATATATATATATATGGCATAATTGTGTTGACACACTGGTTCTCATCGGATCACCGAAGTTAAGCAACGTTTAGCCTGGATAGTACCAGATGGGTGACCATTTGGGAATTCTAAGTGCTGTATATGCTCTCTGCTTATCTCGGCATTTGCTTCCAGTCGTCCTGTACATACACTTCACTTGCCATTTGTAGTTAACAATGTCGACTCAGGAGAGGTGTGGTTTGAGATTGCCCACCCCCTACCACAAAAATTTCACACGCAGGCACACCTTCGTGGGTATCCATAGTCTGTCAAAGAGTTAAGGAACCCCCTTAAAGGTGTTCGGGGTCGCTAACAAACTCGTAGCAAAATTACTTATATTTTTTTCATTGAAATTTGTCAGGAAAACTTTATTTGCTTGTTTTTTTTTCTTTCTCCTTTTTAAAAAAAAGGAAGCCCCTTAACTTTGGGGTTAGTTTTCAAAAGTTTTTCTTTTTTTTTCTTTAGAAAAGGTTTAATTAAATATCAAAAACAACTAGAAAAGTTTAAAAAAACTTTTTGTTTGGTGAGAGCTCTTCGGAATATTTTTTTAAAAAATTTGGTAAATGTTTACTTTAACTACAACAGAACACCAATCAATAAAATTTAGTTTTATTAGGTTTTCGGGATCGCTGACAACTAATCTGATATTCAAACCCGTTGCAAATTTACCGTTTGCATGGTATTAACCCTTGGGCCCTCGCTCTATTTTGCGCCATATCACCGTATTCGCTAACGCTATGCATGAGCAGTTCTTATTGATATGTACATGTGGTGTAGCGTGCCCCCTGCCCCTACCCTTCCACCGTTAGAGGAAAAATTTTGAATCATAAAAAAAATCTAAAATTAGTAAATTATCAGTAAATGTTGTCATAATAAAAATACATTTATTAGATTAATTTTAATTTGTAAAAGAAAAAACAACATTAAAAAATCCAAAATCAGTGAATTTATTCAATTTTGTCATAAAAAAAAAAACGATTGTTTTATTAATATTGGTAAGAAAACATGTTTTACTTCATTATAATCAATTATACATAAATGCAATTCATTTTATTTCTTCTGTCAAAAAATTATAATCAATATATATATATTTTATAATGTGAAACTTATAAATATTTAAATCTTAAAAAGGGCAATAAAATGCCAATTACATTTTTATTAGTGCACTAATTCACTGATTGAGTGTAAATAAAATATTTTTGTTTAAATTCTAGTATCTTCCTTTTTATAGTTTAATATTAATAGTTTTCGGTAAAATAATTTTGCAGTTGAACATTTTGTTGAACATTTTTCTGTTAAGGCAGAAATCTATTGAAAGAAAAAAAATATATATATGCGTTTTATTTTTTATTACCGTATCTTTCTGTTAAGTTACATTATTGTTTCAGCTACCCAGCCGTTTTTTTTGGCCGTCTGTAGCTTCCTTAGACTTTTACAGAAATGTTCGTTGTTATGAGATGAAAGAGTGAATGATGTCATGGGGAGGGGTGCGAGAAGAGCAGAAAAAAGAAGAAGGGAACAAGGGGGAAAGGTGGGAGGGGGTGTTTGGTATGTCGGTAATGTTTTAGTTTTGGAGTTTAAGAAAATTGTGGGGGAGGGTCTGGGAAGTTAATTTCTGGTGTGGCTGAGGGCATAGGGATACATGGAGGGGGAAGGGGAATATGTGGGGGTAGGATGAGGGGGGTTACTTTAAAATTCGAGTCTTAATGTTAAAGTTTTTGGCGTCTCGTTGCTGAAATGATTTCTTGATAAGTATGTCTTGACCTGTTGGGTGTTCGCTTAGGTTCGGAGCCGGGGGGGCCTATGATTCGGTTTATTTATTTAGTTTTTATTTGTTGTTAATTGTTTGGATAAGGTTAGCTAGTACACGTATATATACTTAAAGAAACGTTCACATGTACACATACATCTCCGCCCTGGCGTGCAAATATATGCACATAGACACCCGTATCGCTCCCGCTTACGTCAAATTTTCCTTACAATTATGCCATGGATGCGCTCATACACAGAAGCTTGGCATTAAATTCTGCCAACTAATAAACAACCACTTCCCACCCAGCCACGTACTACACAAAATCTTCAACAAAAACACAATTAAACTCAGCCTGTGTATGAGCACATCCATGCTTGCACACACTTACCCAATTTTAGCACCTTAAGGAAAATTTGACGTAAGCGGGAGCGACGCGGGTGTCTATATATATATATATATATATATATATATATATATATATATATATATATATAATATGGGTCTAAAGAATATGGATGGATTCTTTATATAAAAACTTATCAAGATATAAGAAGCTCAACATATGGGGGTGGAGCACTTAACTTTTATTTCTCTTACAATATCCATATGCCTATCTGCACAGACCCTCTCTTTATATTAACCTGAAACATCACAGGTTAATATTGTTTTAACATCTTAATGTATGCCGTACCCCTTTTTATCTCTTTAAATTAACTTAATTTCATTTGACCGATAGACTTTACTTATCACTCTCATACATCCACATACTCAATACTTTACCCAGGTCTTTTCCTTCTTTGAGCACCATATTAGAACTCTACGCCATAGTCTTTACTACATCGCTGCAACCCCTCCTCCTAAAACAACCCCTCATTATATTTTAAACACTATAGAAACCCAGATGTCTATATTTCTCTCCACTCGTTTTTAACTTTAACTGACCACCTTGCCGTATTTTACCATTTCTCATCCCTTTCGACCTTTTCTGAGTTTAGCTTAATCCTGTAATAACTACAGTTAATTTAGCTATCTTAGCAATCAAACTTACCCACCTTTCCCAAAGCCTAAATATTCTTAACAACCCTACTGACATTTTAAGATTCTCACAAAAGCCTAAGCCTCGCACCATCTTAGTTTCATATGCACATAGAAGCACCTAATTAACTCCCCTAATTAAAACCTTTTCCACTAAAACTGACACATCTATAACTTCTAAATATAGTTAACATCAAATTGCCACAAAATTGCCACCAATCCCTGTTAGTGAAAGCTCCATACCCACTTTTCCCTTTACAAGTAACCTTGACCTTTATTTCGTTTTTTTTATTTCTCGTTTTCTCATCTCCTCTCTGCTTTTTTCTTATATTTTCTCTTTCTCGGTCATCATTTCATTCGGCTGCTCTCTGAGCATAGTTTATTATTTATATCCCTCTGTGATTTACTTATTTTCATCCCTAAATTTGGGTACTAAATATGTTCTTTTTAGGCTATCTAATGGTATTTTGTCTATTTAAATATTTACGGTTCTGATTTCCATGAATTTGGTCGATTTGCTCTGAGACGATATTTCATCTCTACTCGGGAAGACTTCTGCAACAATATTCTGGATTTATATTCTAGAGGAAAATTTCATTTCAACATCTTTATTAACATACAGTTGAATCTAACTTATAAATGGGCATTATCTCCAAATGTCTTGGATCTCTGATTGAACAAGATGTCTCACTCAAGTCCTCCCCTGATGAGTATATGCATCTATTGCACACATTATATAATCTTATGTAATCTCTTGGTGCCCTTAGGTTTTCTCTATTTGTTATTTTTATTTTATTATTTATTCTATTGCTTTATTTATATTCTTCATTTTGTATTTATTTATATTTTTTCTTTTCCTCTCTCTTTTCTTACTCCTCATACGACCATCTTCCATTAACTTCATAAACATCTACTTATGCTTTGGTGCACTTCTCATTTATTTTATATACTCGTACTTCCCTCCATCTAGTACTCTTTTAGAATGCACCCTATCATAGACACTAATTCAGCTCCCCATCTAGCCTCAATATAACCCCCTACTTATAGGAAGGCAACTTCCATCTCTTTATCTTCTTCTCGTTTCTCTCTTCTACCTCGTATTCAATTTCCTCCTTCTATTTTCCTTTTTATTTTTACCCTACTTCTATTTCAAAGTTAAAAAAAAAAATTTTATGGTTATTTTTTGTGTATTTTAATGTTTCACTTTAAATTTCCTTCCTAATGTACCCTTAGCTAGATGTTGCATTATTATTTCTATATCTGCAACTTAACTCCTTTTCCTCTTCTAGGCTTCGAAATACCTAGGTATAAAGAGCATCTATAACCCCTCTCCTGATTGATGTTTGATGTAAGGCCCTCCATATACAGATAGACGTGAACAATCAGTTTAAACGTAAGTTGTAAGGAAATATTTCCAGAATTTAACTTTTGTGTCTTAATGCATTTATGAGTTCTCTGATGCAATCTCAATTTTATTAACTACTTTCTTATTGTTGTTCAACTCTAAAGGATGCTTTTTCCATCCAATGTAAAACTAGAAAACGAAAAAACGAAAAAATGAAAAAAAAAGATGAGTTCTTTCCTGATTGAATCAACGTCCTCACTTAATGTAATTGTCGTGTAATGCAAATCTAATAGACACCGTTTATGAAAGTGTATTCATCACGCGGTTCACGAATGTTTCAATAAACATTCGTTTGTGTCATCTTCGAATAAGATCTAGAATTCCTACAGAAAACTTTCAGCTAAAAAAGCAACACTTCTGTGTCTCATACAGAAAATCAAGACGATTCCCTTCTCTTTTGTAATTAATTTCATTTTTAATGCAGACTATATAAAAAAAGCATATTTAGTCAGTTATTTCCAGCAGTATAGTTAAAAACAACAATTTTACAAAATCAATTTCAGCCATTTTAATATTAATTCCTTATCAATAGTTTACTTTTTCTTATAAAGGAAGTGGGAAGAGTTGTCATCTTACTTCTATCTACTCTCACAGTTCTCATGGACACCAGGAAATTAAAAATATAAATTACAATATGAGAAAGAGATGGGAAAGAGAGTAGAAAAAGATAGCTTGGTTTATGTATTTAATAGCGTCACCATTTAATACTTGCGTTTCTGTGTCGGTTATTGCATTTTGCTTAGAGATTGGAGTTGTGAATTTGACCCTCAAGAGATGCATAATTATTTTTATTGCAACTTTGTCCTAAAATGGAATTAAACATTTTAAACTAAAATATTAAATGGACTCTTTATTTTCACTTTTATTTTTTTTCTGTAATCTATGGAATTTACAAAATTTAGGACTTCTGACGACGCAGGGTAGCCTTACCAGTAATTTCTAAAATACTTCTGTAACACACAGTTCATTACCAAGTGCTACATTTGAAGGATTGGATAAAAAGAATAAGTCAGATATGGACACTTTTCACTTCCAAATCGACTGAAATGCTACATTTTCTGAATTTAATTGGAACATACAGCACAATAACGTTAGCACACTGGTTTTGACTAAATCACTGAAGTTAAACGACGGTGGACCTGGTCAGTACTATTATTATTTGTGAATACCTAGCTATGGGAAAACAGCATCGCCAACCCAAATTGTCTAGCATGTGTGGTATAGCTGTGTGAATGCTGGAAGTTTTTTCGTAACACAAAATTCGTTTGTTATAAAAAATATAAACCTATTATTTTATTATTTGACTCGTGTGTGTGCGCCTAAGCTAAGATACGAAGAGAAGGCGGCAGATTGAACAACGAGCTTGTCTAATGCTTCTTTCTATCCGTTTGTTTGCCTTCCCTTTCAGTATATATGACCTGTTCTCTAACAAGTGTTCCAACCCTGGCAGCTATAGGGGGATCAATTGACTTATTCACCTCCAGTGACATCAGTTTTGACAGCTTCACCCCAATCGTGTGTGTATGTGTGTGTGTATGTGTGTGTGTGTGTGTGTATGACACAAAACACCAATAAGGTGGATGGAAGCCAGGAATGTGTTCCATCTCAAGGAGTAATAAAAACCCCTGGTGATGATGATGAATTGGAACATTATACATATTCTGCCTTTTACGCATGTCTAGACAGATTTTTAAAAAATTAACCATCACGAAAGGAAATAACCGGAAAGGCATATGTAGTTCTTTCATTGTTTTCGTTTTATTTCTAGGTGTATGCATTTTTCTTATCTATTCGGGAGAGAGATGAGGATGAGGATGAGGATTCTGCAGAATATCACATCGTCTGAATAAGTCGACACAAACGTTCTGCTTTGTTTGTGGCCATAAGCAACTTGAAATAGTAGACTACAGAGAGAAAGGTCACATGGAAATATATCTGAAGCTGCAAAATGGTCATTTAAAATATTTCCCAGACATTTGGAATATAAAAATAGATGAGTAATCATTGTAAATAAGACACCTGCAACGATTTTGTATTCTACCCGAAGGATCAAACAACACATGGTTTATATTATTTTTGACACATGCAGATTCTGCTTTTTATATTTATTTATCGATAATACATTTGAAGAGCAAACAGGTTACATAGAATGATATTTAAAATTACAAAATTGTCATCTGGAATCTTCTAGCGCCGACTGCCATCGAAAATATATCGAGATTTGTTTTGCATAGCGCCTTAGACAACTCACCAATGCGATATGAACGTTGTATTCTTTTTCGACTGTAAAAAACTCTTTATATAGACAGAAACAGTGCACAATGATGTGGAGATTTCGACCAGACTTAATTCGAATCTGTGGAGTTTATTTATGAAAGAGTTTGTGGGAACACTTCAAAAGTAAACGCATTCAGACAGATATCCTGAGAAATAGAAAATTTCTCAGAGTATTTTTTGTCCCCCCCTTCTCTCTCTCTCTCTCTCTCTCTCTCTCTCTCTCTCTCTCTCTTCTTACCCACACTCTGAGCAAGGATCATAACTTGCATCCTACGACGATGCACTAATTTGGGAGATTTGATAAGGACGGGGTAACCTCATCGTTGCCATTGTTTTCAGGTTCATTTTGACCTGGATTGATAATGCCCATCAAGATGTTATCTATGATTATATAGAATGGATGGTCTAATAATTGATTTGGTTTGTAGGTATTTAGCTTGCAAATGAATAATCTATATACGACATGTGCGATGTTGGCATCAAATGAACTATGATATCCTAGACAGCTCACCATCTTGGAACGGGTTTTTCTATTAGTCGCAAAATTCGGCATTAGAATAGTTTTTAGATAAAACAAGCTAAGTTATTATAGACATTTAAATAAATTAATTACAAAAATAATCTATTTAGCCACTTTTTTCTGGACATAGAAAATTTTCTACAGGATATTGAGAGTAAAGATATGAACTTGTGTACAAGTTTGGTGGGTACACCATGAATGTAGAAATGATTTGATGGTGTAGAAAATCACTTCCTCTGAAAACAATTATATCAAGTTGAAGCCTTTTTGAAGATCATTTCATCCATAACATGCAATATCAGCTCTGTAAACTATATTTATTTTATATAATCACCCACTCCTATTCCACACATACGCCTACGCTCACTTTGTTTATTTGGTTCCAAAGATAAAAGCCGATGTTTGAAATATCGACTTTTATGTTAAAAACAAAATACATTTTTTTTCGTTTTTAAAATAAATTGTGTTGAAAAAAATTGAAAAGCACAAGCCGGACCAGTGGGTCTGGCTTGTGCTTTTCAATTTTTTTAACACAGATAATTTCACAGTTACGTTTATTGTGCCTCTTATACAAACGACACGTGTCTAGAAATGGCTTTAAAAAATATAACTCAGCGCAAACTAGACAGAACTTACGAAAATAGTTCACAGGCATATGTGTGAACTGAGCATGACTGGCGAGGCTATTATTATTATTATTATTATTATTATTATTATTATTATTTTGGGGGAAAGGGGGCAAAATTAATTTTTTTCCATTAGTGACAGGAATTACTTTAGGAGTGCTTCTGAGTGATTTACTCTTTGTGTATATGCAGCTTTGTTGTTTTCGTTTCAGCCATCCACATTCAAGTTCGAGATTAATTTAGGTTTTTGGATAGTTGAAGGGCGCATTCCATATAGGGTTATTTTATGTACGGGTTTGAGTATGATCTGGAACCTTCTAGAAGATTTCTGAACTCTCGAAGCATCTTCGTTTCTTTTGTAGAAGATTATTGCAATTTCAGTGTCAACCAGATTCGACCTAGATCCCAATAGATGTTAATGACATGAGAAAAATACATCTGCACCTCGACTTATACAAATAAATCCTTAAAAATCTACTTATAATCAAGCTAACAGACACGCCTAGCATTGTCTGGGAAGAAATGGCGACCCATGCGTATACCTGTTTCCAGTCCTGAACCCACTTCTCTTCTTATTTATTAATTTCTATCATTTTCAACTTGTAAATAAAAATAAAGTATCATCTTTGCTGTTTATGGATTCTGCTGGGAATACAAACATCACATTATTATTTAAAGAAAAAAGACAATAATACAAATTGTCATATCCTTATATACTTGCCTTCTTACAAGGGCAGAATTAAACACAAGGTCTGCTTTTATGTAGGGGCATTTTATGGAAGCAACAATAAAAATTGCTTCAATCTAGAATGATTTCTCCTTCATTGACCTAGGACAGAAAAGATGAAGTGTAGTATAAGAACAGTGTTCCAAACTAAAATACTGAGAATAAATCTCTGTTGGACTTTTTATAACTCAAGATCTTGACTGTTATTCTCAAATTCTCAGAAATATTATGAATACTGTAAGGACGCTAGGTATATTTAAGAATTAAACACTTGAGAACGGTTTTCAAATATAAGTAACTCAAGATTTTTATGAAAAAAAAAAACTTGGATGTACTAAACTTTTGTGTCACAAGAGTTGACCCCCACCTACACACACAAAAGTAATTCTGACAACAAAGCAGAATCAATCAACGAGTCATACATTCTCTTATGTAAAGTCCACAAACTTTTAAAGGGCCCAGGATTCTTTAAGAAATTATAACTTTTAAGATTTAAACTGAACAAAAAGAAATGCTTCGTATTTCAAAGTCAAGAGCCGAAGAAGCGATCCAATTATTATTACTCCAGTTTTTGGTAGAATGGCAACTTGTGTTCAATTAATGATAACCAATGAATCGTTTGCAATAAATGTTGTGTTTCTAGATAAAAGTATGTAAAGATAACGACGTAAATAACATTCACCAGAATTGAGTTGAAGCCAATCAAAAGCAGACATAATCAGCCCATTTAGCTGAGAGACAAGGATTCAATCCTTATTCAAGTCATACCAAAGACTCAAAAGATGGTATTTAATATCCTCTTGTTAAACACTCAGCATTCAAGTGCTCATAATATTGGGAAAGAGGGTTTCAGCCTCCCATACATCTCAGTATGCTGGCCAATGAAAAGGGGACCTTTGAATCGTTCTCGACTATGATCAACCACTTTATTTTTTACCACCAGTCATAGACAACTTTTTCCGAGAAGTGGGTTATTTGAAAGCTGACTAGATTTCAATATGAAACTCTCATATTTATAGATTCGGTTTTTGATATGAACGAATCAGAGTCGTTGTTCCATTTTGACTAACCAGGAGCCTCCTTTGATTTTAACCAATGAAAACTCTGAATTAGAAACCACTTTGTATTTGAGCTGATCAGGAATCTTTTATTTGTTCTTGATTGATTCAGCAATGACCAATATCTTTCTGATTCCCTTTCTACTGATCTTGAGAATGTGGTGCAATGGGGAAAAAGGTGGTTGGTTAATTTTAATGTATCAAAAACCAAGCTTCTCTCCTTTCATCATAATCGCTCTGATACCCACCACACCCAATTGAAATGAATGCCTTTAGTATTGGAGAAACTTCATGTCTTGAAAAGCTTCTGAAACTCGTGATCTGAAATGGAACACATACATCAAACCTGTTACCAAAATCGCTCGAAAAATAGTTGGATCACTTTACCGTTCCAGTAGGTATCTCACTGCCAATGCAATCCTCTATGTATATAAGAGCCAGGAACGCTTTAAAATGGAGAATTGTTGCCACATCTGGACAGGAGCTGCTCGGCATGCCATATCCTGCCTTGATAAAGTTGACAACCAGCTTCAAAACCTAGTAGGTGATGCCCTTTTTTCTTTTCTGCAACCTCTTTCCCATAGAAGAGATGTTGCTAGCCTGTCTCTGCTCCGTCACTATTTTCATGGCAAGTGCTCAACTGAACTCTAATCTATGGTCCCTCCATTGCTAAACTTTCACAAAAAACATTCGACCAGCTACAATTATTATATATGATTTTTCATACTGTTTATCTGTGTCTAAATCTAAGGGCAAATTTCATGAAGAAAGCTTCTTTCCCAGTACTGGCTGTCTTTTGAACACTGTTCCACTGGCCTGCTTCCCGGTTGAATAAAACATGGTAGTTTTCAAAACAATGTAAACAAATTCCTGTAAAACCGTCCCCATAAATAATCAAATTTTACCCAATTTACATCATTAGTGATTAATACACTACCACCTTAAATTCATTAATACTTTTTCCTCGAGTGGCCTTCAGGCCTTGATAAGTGGTGACTCACAAGTAAAAATAAATGAAAAAATAAAACAATGTACCAATCAAACATGACTATCTAATAGATTTTTACCAAATCTGAAATATTTCATTGGTAATTATAATTCATATATTTAGAGTGAGTGAGAATAAAGATAGCAAATACTATCGACTGATTAACTCATGAAAATATTCAATATTTCCATGAATGGTCATTTTGCTGAAATAGCCAACAGTCGAAAGAAATATAATTTTTGTATATGAATCGTGTTTTATATAATTCCTGAATTTAATTGTTATAAACGTTTCTTTTTTTGTTTACTAGGATTTCAGCCTGGCGTTGCCCGGATGTTTGAGGTGTATGTTAAGCAAAAAAAAATAAAAAAAAGCTGTCAATTTTTTAACTTTGACCCCGATTATGACACCTTAAAATTTATTGTTTAGGGCTCAAATCAAGTTATTAAGTTAGATCCATGCCCAAGGAACCTATATCTAAAATTTCAAGTGTTTAGACTCAAAATTGTCGGAGGAGTTTGGTAGAGTTCTCAAAGGTCAAATCGTTTAACGTTGACCTCTTAACAGCCAAATTTATGGCCGAAAACGGATTACAAAGATTTTTCCAACTCTCACTACCCTGTATATCAAATTTCGAGTCTGTAGACTTAAAATTGACAGAGTTATTGCGTAGAGAAATTTACACACACACACACACATACACACACATACACACACTGGAAGATTGCAGGAAAAGAAAAAGAAATCTAAATATGGCATGGATAGATTATCAGAAAGCATTTGATAGTGTACCCCATTCGTGGATACTAAAATGCCTTGAATTATATAAAATCCACTCGACCATACGAGAAATTTTAGCTGCCCAAATGAAGGAGTGGCAAACATCCATTACCTTAAACCATAACGGGGGAAGGATATCCATCCCAAATATAAGTATAAAAAAAGGTATCTTCCAAGGAGACAGTTTATCTCCTCTACTATTTTGCCTGTCAATTGATCCTCTAAGTAAGCTTCTAAAGAACTACCAAGGTGCTTATAATCTAAGCTACAGCCGCCAAAGAGAATCCTCCAAGTTAATAAACCATTTATTTTTCATGGATGATCTTAAGCTTTATGCTAGCTCGGATAAGGATTTAGATAATCTACTGAAAATTGTCCACACTTTTTCTAATGACATCAAAATGAAGCTCGGAAGTGTGCTATGTGTACTCTGAAAGCTGGCAAGAAGATATCTACTGAAAATATACAGCACGATGAAAATAGTGTAATCAGAGAACTGGATGAACAGGAAACATACAAATACCTCGGCATTGATGAAAATGAGTCCATCCAGCATTCAAAGATGAGAGAGAAACTAAGCCAAGAATATTTACGCCAGGTAAGAAAAATCTGCAAAACTGAAATCACAAACAAGAACAAAATTACGGCAATTAACAACTTGCCATGCCAGTACTAACATATAGTTTTGGCATTATTGACTGGCCTCAGAAAGACATAAATTGGCTTGACACAAAGACAAGGAAAATGCTAACCTTGTACCGAGTTATTTATCGAAATCAGTGCATGCCTCGTTTGTACCTACCCAGGCGAGAAGGAGGTATGGGGCTCTCGGAAGTCAATCATCAACACAGAGCCACAATCGTCAACATAGGTCAGTACATAATAAGTTCCTGTAACCCCAAGCTTATGAAAATTAAAGACCATTATCAGAATCGAACAAGTAGCACAACATCTATAACACAATTTGCCACTCATTTTGGAAAAGATTGCCTTACAAATGATACTGAGAACCCAAACAAGCCTGCCACTGACATAGCCCAGAAAAGTCGGAAAAAATACACTAGCCAGTTCCATAGTGTTAAAAGAGAAGAATGGACCAACCATAAACGGGCAAAATACCTACCGACTGAACTATCCCAAGAATATATTGATAGGGATGGTTCCCTGGACTGGCTCAAAAGAGGATCCCTCCATTACGACCAAGAGAGGTTGATATTGGCTGCACAAGACCAGGGCCTCATGACAAACGCCTTCAAAAAGATGTGTGGTCTAAGCAACAATAATAAATGCAGGTTCTGTAGCACTGAAGTTGAGAGTGTGGGCCACCTGATTTCTGGTTGCAAAGTCCTACTTGGAGACGGTTATTATACAGATCGCCATAACGGAGTTTGCAAATACCTTCACTGGAAGATATGTAAGAAACTCAACATTCAGTGTAGTAAAAACTCCTGGGAACATATACCCGAACGAACAGTTGGGAATGACAACTACACTATTCACTATGACTACATAATCCCTACTGCTACATATCTTGAAAATGCAGCTGTTAAACCAGATATAGTGATTTGGGACAGAGCAAACAAAAAAGCGACCGTAATAGAGGTCAGTGTACCCAATGATACAGGGCTCAACAAAGTTGAGAGGGAAAAGATTACAAAGTATCAAGGACTTATGTATGATATGAAACGAAATTGGAAATTAAAAGACGTTTCAATTATACCAGTCATCATAGGAGCAACTGGGCTTATGAAAAAGAACTTTAAAAAGTACATAGCAAGCATACCCGGTGAACCAAGTGCAAGTGAAATACAAACGATTGCACTGAAAGGGACGGCTAGAATCCTGAAAAGATCTCTTGGTTGGACTCACTAAAATAGGGGTAAATGTCAGACATCTGGTTGGATGTCCCATCCCCTAGAAGAAAAAGTTTAAGAAAAATGAAAAAAAAAAAAGGGAATAGACACGTTCACTTTTATATATATACTAGCATTTCAGCTCCACATTGCCCGGGTGTTTGAATGTGTATGTTGAGAAAAAAAAAAAAAAAGTGGTAGTAGGAAGGCAGGCTTGAACACGTACCGCAAAGAAGGAAAAGAACGGGGTAAAACCTAACGTTTATGCTGTTACGACCACCGGCAAATCGGAAGCAACATTGTTTAAAATTAAGGCTAGACAATCTAAAGGAGAGGATAACTTTCAAAAATATCGGTGAAAAAAGTGACCCCCCCCCCCTGTAGAAAAGTGCCTATTTGAAAGGGAAGATATTAATATTTTTAGCCAATTTTTCGATGTGTGTCGTATGAAAGGTCGAACTTTAAAACGTACTGATCTTGGTAAAATCCGTCGCCTCTATTAAAAGTTTAAGGCAGACATGCAAACAGACATACATACATTTATATATTGGTAATTAAAAATTTTCGACCCAAACTGAATACCCTTTTTGTAAAATTTCAAATATTTAGACCAGAAATTGTCTGAGTAATTTGGAAGAGACCGCAGAGGTCAATTTTTTAAAAACTTTGATCCCTATTATGACACCTTAAAATTTATTGCTTTGGGATCAAATCAAGTTATTAAATTAGATCCATGTCCAAGGAACCTATATCTAAAATTTCACGTGTTTTGACTCAAAATTGTTAGAGGAGTTTGGTAGAATTCTCAAAGGTTAAATCGTTGAACGTTGACCCCTTAATCGCCAAATTTATGGCCAAAAACCGATCACATCGATTTTCCCAAATCTCAGTACCCTGTATATCAAATTTCGAGTCTGTAGACTTAAAATTAACAGAGGTCTTGCGTAGGGAAATGTACACAGACAAATACACAGAGACAGACACTTTCACTTTTATACATATAATACTAGCATGGGTGCCCGGCGTTGTCCGGGTATTTGGAGGTGTATGCTGAGCAAAAAAAAAACAAAAAAAAAAAACAGCAATTTTTTTAACTTTGACCCCTATTATGACCCCTTATTATTTACTATTTTGGGCACAAATCAAGTTATTAAGTAAGATGCATGTCCAAGGAACCAATATCTAAAATGTCAAGTGTTTAGACTCCAAAATTGTCGGAGGAGTTTGGTAGAGTTCTCAAAAGTCAAATCGTTGAACTTTGACCCCTTAACAGCGAAATTTCTGGCCGAAACCCGATCACATCGATTTTCCCAAATGTCAGTACCCTGTATATCAAATTTCGAGTCTGTAGACTTAAAATTGACAGAATTATTGCGTAGGGAAATGCGCGCGCACACACACACACCTTCACTTTTATAGATATATAGATGTACAATAAAAAAACATCAAAGAAACCCCTTTAAAAAGTTGATCTAAATAAGAGGGCAGATACTACCCTATGTGTGCTGTCATATATAGTCGAATTGAACACATAATAACAAATCAGTTTACTTTTACTCATTTTTAGCAACGTCTGTTCTGTCCCTTGCGCAGGAACAGAACAGGTAATATACTTTTATCGTAAACGTGTGGTGTCCTTGATGCTCAAATTTGAACTGACTTGTGAAAAAATAAATAATAACCAATTTCTTACTTCGCTAAATAAATTCTTTTGAGAATCAAATTAAAAGACGCCACTTACTGTTCGACATGTATCCATAAATTCCTCCAATGATATCACACCATCTTTGTTTAAGTCCATTTTCTAATAATAGAGAAAAAGAAAGAAAATTATGAAACAATTTAATTAAAGAACAAATATTTCTGATCAAATACAGACATCCAAAATGAGAGGAGCTTTTCTTTAAAAATTGATAAATGAAAAAAGTGAGTCAAAAAAACTTTGAAAGAAATCAGATTCTGGAATTTAATTTAACTGGGTATTTATTTCTCTCAAACTATGAGGAATGTGAGACTGGGGTCAGAAAGTGAGGTTGAAAAAGTGCTCCAAAGGAGAAGCACTCTAATCCTGCAAAATATGCTTATGCAGTCCAGTTGGCATTACCTGGTACAGGCGTCTCATGCGATTAGCGATAAAATAACCCCTTCTCAAAGAAAGAAGGCAAAGCCTAGGAGGGTTGACCTCCCAGAACTGCACAGGATCAAATATACATCGCGAGCAACAGAGATCAGGTCATTCCAGGAATAGTCTGTGGATTTTGGGGCCGAGGGAAAAAAATACTCTGGAACTGAAAATATTTTATGAAACCAGGATCAATGAGAAACTCGTTTGCTGGGCCTTCTAATTTAATTGGCTTAAAACTGAACCTTGCGTAGACAAGTCTTGTCAAATACAGTTTTTCATTTTCTTTTGCTAATATCCACATTTTAATTTTCCAACCACCAAAAAAAAAAAATGAGAAACTGAAAAATGATAAAATATCGAAGAAAGTCTTAAGTAATAAAACTCTCAACAAAAATATGCAATAAAAACGTGGGTTGACATTAAGAAAAAGTCTATGATTTTACAAGACGCGTTCCAAAGGTAATGCCTCTTAATTTTTTTATTCTATTTGAATGGATCAGCGGGATTGCAAATTGCATTGTTATAATGATCAAAATTATGCATTCATGATCTGAAAGTTTCATCTCTCTGTTGCAGATAATGACGGTCTAAGACTCTAAGAAAGCAACTCCTGTTATGGACGTCCGTCAGAAACAGAGATAAATCATTGAATTCTTGCATTGAGAATGGTGGTGCTTATGTAGAAAAATAAATTCTGGAACACAAAATGTGTCTAATTTTAATAGCATCACTCTCGTTTTCATAACTTTTCAACTCTTTGAATAAAAAATAGGAGGCTTTAACTTTTGGAATGATCCTCGTATTAGCGAAAAACAGCAACATTAACTATTGATTCAACTTAAATCTATTCAAATGTATTAACTGTGCATTTATTTTTTGATTGATTATGAATTTGTTTCTTTTTTATTTCATTTTTCTTCTCATCTTTTCCTTGTATTTGCTTTGCCTCATCGGATTTTTGAGTAGAGAGACATTTAATCACTCGAAAGAGATTGTCAAAATTTGATTAACTTGCCTCTTGTCAATGGATTAGCTATCTTTGAGAACTGGTTTCGCTTTTTAATGATAACGACAATTTTTAGAAACTTGTGATCATTTGAGAGACTTCCCTGCATCATATTGCATATTTTAATTAATCCATTTCAACAGTATTCTTACGTAGTTAAAACACAAAACAAAATCTAAAGACATTTTGTTTCTTTCCAAATATCATTATCACTTGACTTCAGCAGTTTGAGCATGATGAAGAGTCGCTGACTTGTATAAAATCAGAGAATGGCTTTCAACATAAATATTGTTGTTTGCCGTTTTAACACAAAAAGGTGCAAACATTTTCAATATCGCATGTTTAATGTGGTGCATAGATGCATGCTACAAACGGCAGGCTTGCAATAGGAGAGCTAAAAGTAGAAACCACTCAGGAAATCACCTGGACTCTTTAAAACAAGAGGTTCCATGCTGTTATTGAGAATCACTTGAGGTTCGTTCCAAAACTATATTGATTCCAGATGGTAGTTACTCATGGATTGTCGGTATTTATGTTCATTAATTACTAGCTGAAAAATTTCGAGTGATCAAGGGTATGGATCAATTGGTAATTGGAGAGAACTTGTTACATCAATATCTATATTCCAGCAAAACACAGAGGGGATCAGTTGGTATCTGCTTGATCTGAGAGACAGAAGCTTTACATAGAGGAACTGTTTCTGTTTTGTTGAAAGAGATGTTTGTCTTTATTGCGGTAGAATAATTAAATACCATTGTAACCTGAAAATAAAACATTATTACTTGTATTAAACTAGAGTTATGATTTTGTTTGGAAATAAAATTCTATTGTTACAGCAGTAACTGAGAGCGCAGGATTAAAATCAAGCACAGGATTTGGATGGAGACAATGATAAACCGATCACAGCCTGTGCGGTGAACGCGCACAAACTTCATTCATAGAGGATGTTGCCTCCACTTTCTGTGAAGCACATTTTAATATGAAGGCATAAATGAGTTTTAATCTTCAACATCTAACTCTTTATCTTCTTTTAGATAATATCGATGTGCCACTTTTACAACAGCAACATTAATAGAGCTTTCAGCATCTTCTCCATTCCAACTGCAACACATATTCTTAGTACTTAATCAAATTATTATATCTGACAACATATTCTTTCATAATTTGAATACATGCTGAAGAGAACTTGAATGCCTATTAGACACTATCCTCTAGTGTCTAAAGTCGCTCTGTACATGGGTATGTGACGACAATCTGTCATGAGGATACTTCTCTATAAGTAAACCAATTTTTCGAAATAACATATTATTTGAAGAACAAATAAGATCCCCCTGATGCGGCTATACATTGGCTTATACGTTGCTTTCGTAACAGTAAAGTTAAGTACTTCATTAGATTAGACAAATTCTTATTCTGGAATTCAGTGAGATCAAGAGACCACAAGAAAAATATACTTTAACGTTCTTTACAATTTAAGATGAAATATTAAGAAATAAAAAGAAAATTATTGTTCACATGTTTTATCGCATTGTTTTGTCAGTTGTTCTAGTTCTCAAACCTCTTATATTATATATCTTATATCATAACCGTCTAAAATATATCTATATTAAACAGGTATGTTTAAAAAACAATTAATCGTTAGCTTTCTACTTAATTAATAGTATTCCAAAGTAAAAAAATCAATAATAAAAATATTCGATCCTCTAAAAATGTTATTAATTATTCTCATCTTACTAAAAATGTGATTGTAATTTGTGAATTAAATATTTTGTCACTTTGTTACATAATAAAATAGCATTTATTATACTAACTAAAATGATCAATCTGATTGCAGCGATTCATATGCGGATTGTTTCCCCTGAAAGCAAGCTATCTTTTTAAATCCTTCCAACCGCTGGTAGATGTGACAAATAGTCAGAAGGGAATACAGTGCTCCTGAAGGCACGCAAGCCCAAAACAAACTCGCTAGCATTACCCAGTAGAAGCATCTCAGGTGATCGGTAATAAACCAATCCCTCTCCATGAGTGAAATGTAATGAATGGGAGGATGTACCTCACGCCCAGTAAAAGAAGGTCTGAATCTGCTATAGCAATCCCTGGTTTGTCAGATCGAGTGCCTAGATGGATCTTGGCAAATATAATGCCACAAAGTGTCAGAAGGAAACTACAGAAAGCTTAAACCTCAAATCAGTCATGCTCCAATGAGAAAAATTGCTAACGATATTGCCATTGCATTATATCTGCACTTCCATGAACATTTAGCAGAGTTAAGTAAAAGAGAAAATGATTGATACTTACTGAGAATACCCGTTCAACATGATCTCGAGCAGTGTTTTCATCGACGGTAGGTTCAGTAAAACGACCCATCATTTCGTATATTGCTGACACTATATCCGTCATCTCATCTTTGGTTATGATTCCATCTCCATTGATATCATATAAGTTGAAGGCCCATTGCAATCGTTCTTGTAGGCTACCTCTCGACAGTACTGATAAACCCATCACAAACTCCTGCAAAAAAATAAATAAATAAATAAAAATACATAACTGCACACGAGGGATTATTTTCAGTGAACTTTTATCTTTTTCTCCAACATTCGTTTTTTTTTTCTTCTTTTACCTATAAGCAACAACAACGCTCTCTTGTTGTTAAATATCCAGAGGTTTTTCATGAAATGATACGTTTCAATTATAACCTTAAACGTATATTATAACAGTTACTTTAATATCTTTTATATTTTCATTTAATTCTAGGAATTTGTTTAAAAACGAGATCTTTCATAGTTTGTAAAGAATTTTTACATAAAATATTTTTATATATTAAAAATATCTAAATCTAAATTTCAGATCTGATTTATATTTGTTCATTTTTATTATCTACTAGCAGAGAGACCTGATGTTGCCTGGGATTTAATGAGGATTAAAGAATATTCCACATTGCCAATACTTTTTGTAGAAATAGAAAACAAGAAAAGAAGTCTTATTCTAACATTCAAAAGCAACTTTATTGATTATTTTCGTTAGTAAGAATATAGAGAGGACACAAGTTAATCGTTAAAAGAGTTAATGTGTAGGGACGATGACTAGAGAGGCCTTTTGAAAAAGAATGTGTTTAAAGTTATGGCTCATTGCCATAATGGATTATTCGTCTCCTAGAACTTAGTAGTAGGAACGTGTGTCTATATAAGGACCGGAGCAGTCCTGTAGCATGAGAAAGAAAGTTTGTGTGTGTACTGCATGTGGAGATAGCCATGATGGCTTGTTTGTATTCCATCATAGTCGAAACTGAAGCCCGTAGGTTGGGTAAGTTCTTGTGTGTGTCCCAAGAGAGAAGTTGGGGGTGACAGGTCCTTTCCATATGGAGTTGTTGTCCGTCCAAGATTTGGAAAGAGAGAGAGAGAGAGAGAGAGAGAGAGAGAGAGAGAGAGAGAGAGAGAGTGTGTGTGTGTTGTGTGTGTGTGTGTGTGTGTGTGCTGCCGGTTTAACGTTTTATAAACTCGGTCACGTGACTGAGAGCTGGCTTCTGATTGTACAAGCCAGGAAGGAAGTGTATTTCAAATCTCCAGCCGCAAGATTTTGCTTCTGCTTGTGTTTGTTGCAATTTTCGTCTGCTACAATTTTATTGTCATCGTAATTTATGAAATCGTTCATTTTTCACTCAAATCGATTGATTGCCAACTTTAGTCAGGGATCCACCGTGGTGCACAGGAAGAAAATTTCACATGCTTTTCCTTAGTGACTTAATCCATAATACATTGTAGTCTACATTGCCTTGTAGAGAGCCTATTGTTGATTTTATAAAATTATTTTTATATAATTGCTTGAATTAAAGTTAAAAATGCAAAAGTAAAGTATCATGGTTGAATTGTGCTCTAAATAGAAACATTCATTTTACTGTTTTATATGCCAGACCCCTTTTGCTCGTGAAAACTTCTCAAATGCACTTGTAAGGTTGGACTTTATGGTGTTAATTTTGGTCAAAATCGGGCTTTTCTTTCTTTAATCAGACTTTTTGATTAGCGATTTTTGATACATATATATTTAGCATTTAGATACAAAACCTATTTAAGATCACTCCCAAACACATTTGTGTGAAATTAAAAAAAAAATCAGCCAAATAGTTTTGGAGTTTAGGAAACAAATTCACACACACACACACACACACACACACACACACACACACACACACACACACACACACACACACACACACACACGCGCGCGCGCGCGCGCACAAACTGCCTTTTATAAATAAGTAGAGATTTTGATGGTTTTGTTTTGGCACAAATGTGGATGAGAATTTAGTGCCTAGAGGTTGGAATGATAAATTTATCACCCTAAAGAAAACAACACTGAACATTACAGCTTTATTTTAAAGCTTTTATTAAAAAAATCAATTCATATTCGATTATGTAGCTGACATCTATTCAATGTAGTCGCCTTCAGCCTCAGTCGCTGCCTCAATGCAGGTCTGGAACTGGGAGCATGCCTTTTCCGCAAACATCAGCGGAAGCAAGGCAAATACTCAGCAGATGATGCTGATCAGGCTGGCTTTGGTGTTGTGGAAGGTCATGTTGGTGATGTTCTCGATGTATGACCAAACAAAGTAGTCCAGCGGGTTCAGGTCGAGGAGGAGGGGGGACTAATGAGAGAAGGGTACAAATTTGTAGAACTCCTTCTGAAGCCAAGCCTGGGTCTCTTTGAACATGTGGGCCGGCGCCGAATCCTGCTGTCACACCCAGGGTCTGCCAGCGGCTAACTAATTGCACCAGGGGATCACCACACTCTTCAGCACATCCAGGTACACTTGACTTTCAAGCCGACTTCAGAGTTGTAAGGTGGCATGGTATAGCCCTCACTTGAAACCTCACCAAAGATCATAACCGTGAGTCATCCGATGCATTGAGCTGTACTCTCAAGCATTGAATCATCCAGATTTGCATTTTGAGGGTGCTGGCAATGGTCCTGTTGCCATAACTTGGATAGGTAGAGAGCATGAGCTGTACAGTAGCGCATTTCCAATCTTGCTTGTTGAACATTGTGTCACTTTCAGACATGACAGAAGGCCCCTATCGCTCTTGGGATTTGTACACAACTGGCTAATTAGATGGTTTGAAACAAAAACAAGAAAACCGGTTTTCATCAAACGGAAATCGAATCATGTCATCTTTTCAAGAGCGACAATTTTATCGTTCCACCCTGTAGCCTTGATTTTATTTTATTTAATGTATATGATCTCATTGAAATATTTACTTGGCACAGCCTCAGTAGGTTATAGTCATACCAGTTAACGATGCATCTTCAATACAGTCTGACAGAGTTTTGGATGGTCTTGCATCTGTCGGACTGAGGTATGATTCTGGAGCTTTACCCTCCCAGGTCGTTGCCTCCCATCTTTCAAATGGAATAGGTTTATTTATTTATTTATCTGAGGCGCTTCTAGCCAGACTGATGAGTTGTAAACGACGAAACAGCTGTCTGTGAATGACTATATATATATATATATGCACTACAAAGTGGAAACAGTCAGTTTTATAGTCAGCAGGATCTGTCATGATATTTTTTCCTCTCACCTTCTCCATTACATGAAACTCCTTGATTCCACATCTGTGATTATGATGCAATGCAAAGTCATTTTCATATGAGAAAATATGCTCTCTAAAAGTGGACCCTTTGAACGCTGTGCAGCCTCTTGAGTTGATGCCATCGCCATAACCTTACTGCCTGCGGTTGCCCGCTCCCCCTACCCACTACACATCTCTCTTGTCGTGTAATGGCCCTTTTCCTTCTTGAGTTTGACAATCCATAGCATTAAACAATAAATTGAGCGCCTCATAATCCTCTACAATTATTTACAATTCATAAAAACTATCAAGAGGTTTCAATTAGCATTTATATACCCATGTGAGTGCCAACATAAAGGGAAGCCACTTTGCCAAGATTCGCTCGTCACTCATCCAAATGACTGAATCAAATGCAAATGCAAGTCTACGGATAATGCGTAATCTATGTCTCACTTAATATCTTTATAATTTGTCATAAACAAACTACTTAAAAAATGAAATGGCTGCTTGGAATAATGTATATAGGCATATGTTTAATCCATGGATTCAAGTCTAATTTACTGTCTTTAGGCAAACTATTCACAAACGGGATGCTTTGTTGACCACAACTGATACACGCGTTACTGTTAAAGTAATGCCCAGCCATTTGTAGCAACATTACATGTGTTCATGTGATTTATGTAAATTTTCCACCCATGCATTGATGCTTATTCTTATTTTTCAGGTAAAATCAAACTGTTAAGAGAGTGAGATTTCATCCTTAAACACATCAGACATCGAACATATGATTCTTTTGCCTATTAGCTAGGAACAAAGTTTAGTATCTGTCCACGGTTGGAAAACGGAAATTTTACTAGATTGAGGCAATTTTTATTTTTGTCCCAATACAGAGTGCCTTTAAGACCTGTCTAACTCTGCCCTCATGGGAAAGCAATGAAGCCTTTACTCATGATATGAAATTATATAAAAAGGAATTCTTTGACTTGAAAAGAGTTATGTGACCGTTTACTCCATCAAGAGAGTCACTTTGTTTTCTCTCTTTTTAGTCACAACCAATTTAAAAAATTTTTTCTATTGCTCACAATCAAAGACTTCAGTACACATATAAAAATGAAAACCTAAAAATTAATGCATCAGCAAACTGAAAATGTTGCAACACATCGCTGAATACTTGTGCCCTTGAATATATGTACATGGGATGATAGTTACTTTTCTTGTTGTTTAATATTAAATTCAATTAACCTTCAAACGAAATCTAATAAACATGACACTTTCCAATGGAAGTGAGAAGGAAACAAAAACAAAACAAAAACTGGATTTACAATGTGAAACATTTGGTTTTAATATTAACAAAAAATAATGTTTATGAAGCATTTCTTAAATAATAGAATTAAAGTTCTTTTTTTGTTTTTTGTTTTCGTTTTTTGAAATTAACTACAATACAATTGGATTGCAATAATGCGAGGCATTCAATTAAATGAAAATGAGAATTCCTACGTTCCTCATATTCATATTCTTTCTCTGAGCATAATGAAATGATATTTATGATGTCAAAATATAGAAGCAATTCTATAATAAATCTCACACTTGATATTCTGCATTGTTCTATTATTGGATGGCATAAAGCTAGCGAGAATAAAGTTCTGCTGTGAGAATAATTCACCTGGTTTCTTATAAGTTAATTGAGAAACGTCAGCAACTTTAACAATCAGGCTGTTCACCAGAGTTTACACAGGCGGCTGAGTGGCAAGGTGTCTCTGAACCAAGAGGGAGGACCTCAGAAGAAGAAATTCCCATATCAATAGAAAAGGGACATTTTTTAACCGTCTGATCCACAGCTGTAGTTTGCTCTCTTCCTGAGATATTGTTATGGGTCAAAAATGATTTGCACTGACATTTATAATAATCCTATGTAACTGTAGTCGTCATGAAGGATTAATTTGTATTGGTAAATATAAGCAAGCATCACCATTCCTATGCTAATTGCAGTTCATAGGATTTTGTCGGCCTTTCTCTATTCGACATTGTTCTATAAGCTTATAATCATAACTTTGGTTGTTCCTGTTATATTCTACACCACATGGTGCTATATCAAGTTGTCCATAACTGTCATGGTCCCTTGCAGCATCACATGGGAGGAAATTACTATAATGTAAACCGTTACTAGAATTGCACAACAACAACAAAACACCATAAAAAAAACTATCCCAATTGCAAATTAAATCTTGTTTCTCTGTTAAATAATCCTCTGATCTTTATTGCTGCTGCCATGTTAACAATTATTAGGATCAGCAAACATTCCTATTTATATTTCAACTCGATGGATTTTCGTTCTCTGCTAGATTATTCTGTTATTTCTTTAGCACTTGTTATGTACATGCAACTATATTCTCCAGCATGTTGTCTGTAACCATCATTCACCCTGGTGGGGTCATCTGTGGTGCCATTACTATAATGCCAATCATTACTCGAATTCCCAAACAACCAAGTGCAACCATTCCTATGCGAATTTCAGCTCAATGGATCTTGTTGGCATTTTTCTATTTGACTACAAATTCTAATTTTATCAAATAATAACGATGCAAATATGATATTATTCGAATTTAGCTTAGCATAAACCAGGCTGCTTAAAAGCATTTTGAAGAAATAATCTCATAGTGGAATTGAAGATTCAAGTTTTGATGGTAAACTTTTGAAACTTTGAAGACACAGGATTTGGTTGTAGGAGGCCAAAATTGAATTAGTGATTGAAACAGATTTACATTGTTACGGATTTGTATCCTTTTTATGGTGACTTTTCATTGCTTATGCTTTTAATGCCGGTCTTTTCTGCATTTTTCCTGCACATTGCTTATTATTACATCAATCGATGGCTTCATACCTATTTTACAAACGAAGGTAGAGTCTAGAGAGGGGTGTGGGGAGGAGTTGTTGAACTTGCTAAGGATCTGAGCACGCATAACCTCAATGATATGTTTCAATAAATTGGCTCTATTAAATGATAATGTAGATAGATACATCGATTACTCATGTAGTGAACTAAGACTTCCTAAACATTAATTGTATGATTTCAAAAGTATGAAATCAAATTGTACTTTCAAATTGTACTTTCTAAACATTAATTGTACGATTTCAAAAGTATGTAATCAAATTGTACTTTCTAAACATTAATTGTACGATTTCAAAAGTATGTAAACAAATTGTACTTTCTAAACATTAATTGTACGATTTCAAAAGTATTTAATCAAATTGTACTTTCTAAACATTAATTGTACGATTTCAAAAGTATGTAATCAAATTGTACTTTCTAAACATTAATTGTACGATTTCAAAAGTATGTAATCAAATTGTACTTTCTAAACATTAATTGTACGATTTCAAAAGTATGTAATCAAATTGTACTTTCTAAACATTAATTGTACGATTTCAAAAGTATGTAATCAAATTGTACTTTCTAAACATTAATTGTACGATTTCAAAAGTATGTAATCAAATTGTACTTTCTAAACATTAATTGTACGATTTCAAAAGTATGTAATCAAATTGTACTTTCTAAACATTAATTGTACGATTTCAAAAGTATGTAATCAAATTGTACTTTCTAAACATTAATTGTACGATTTCAAAAGTATGTAATCAAATTGTACTTTCTAAACATTAATTGTACGATTTCAAAAGTATGTAATCAAATTGTACTTTCTAAACATTAATTGTACGATTTCAAAAGTATGTAATCAAATTGTACTTTCTAAACATTAATTGTACGATTTCAAAAGTATGTAATCAAATTGTACTTTCTAAACATTAATTGTACGATTTCAAAAGTATGTAATCAAATTGTACTTTCTAAACATTAATTGTACGATTTCAAAAGTATGTAATCAAATTGTACTTTCTAAACATTAATTGTACGATTTCAAAAGTATGTAATCAAATTGTACTTTCTAAACATTAATTGTACGATTTCAAAAGTATTTAATCAAATTGTACTTTCTAAACATTAATTGTACGATTTCAAAAGTATGTAATCAAATTGTACTTTCTAAACATTAATTGTACGATTTCAAAAGTATGTAATCAAATTGTACTTTCTAAACATTAATTGTACGATTTCAAAAGTATGTAATCAAATTGTACTTTCTAAACATTAATTGTACGATTTCAAAAGTATGTAATCAAATTGTACTTTCTAAACATTAATTGTACGATTTCAAAAGTATTTAATCAAATTGTACTTTCTAAACATTAATTGTACGATTTCAAAAGTATGTAATCAAATTGTACTTTCTAAACATTAATTGTACGATTTCAAAAGTATGTAATCAAATTGTACTTCCTAAACATTAATTGTACGATTTCAAAAGTATGTAATCAAATTGTACTTTCTAAACATTAATTGTACGATTTCAAAATTATGTAATCAAATTGTACTTTCTAAACATTAATTGTACGATTTCAAAAGTATGTAATCAAATTGTACTTTCTAAACATTAATTGTACGATTTCAAAAGTATGTAATCAAATTGTACTTTCTAAACATTAATTGTACGATTTCAAAAGTATGTAATCAAATTGTACTTTCTAAACATTAATTGTACGATTTCAAAAGTATGTAATCAAATTGTACTTTCTAAACATTAATTGTACGATTTCAAAAGTATGTAATCAAATTGTACTTTCTAAACATTAATTGTACGATTTCAAAAGTATGTAATCAAATTGTACTTTCTAAACATTAATTGTACGATTTCAAAAGTATGTAATCAAATTGTACTTTCTAAACATTAATTGTACGATTTCAAAAGTATGTAATCAAATTGTACTTTCTAAACATTAATTGTACGATTTCAAAAGTATGTAATCGTTTATGACATACAAAATAGTCAAATTGAAATTAGAAAGCGCATAGTTATTGTCTCACCACGTTTTGGCCAAGTAAGCCTCTGGCTGGATTTGGGTAGGAGTGAAACCGCTATCTTCAGACAATTCTCACCTGGGACCGTAGAGATTCAACGTCTCTATCAACTGCACAACGGACCCCGAAGGGCGATCAAGGTTGGATATTTTGGTCCTATAAATCCACATTTATTTATTATCTGATCTTCCATGGTCGGGTCCGTACCGAATGGTATATATATTATTTAATTGGAATTCATTATTGAGATGAGTATTATTTATTAATTTATTTATTGCAAACTATTATCCTCATCTTTATTAATTGTTGTTTCATAATGTTTCGGCTAACTATTCCTCTAGCCTTCGTCAGCCGGTCAGAGCTTTACTTGGCCAAAATGTGGTGAGATGACAACAACTATGGATGGCAGTAATTGCTGAGGATGCAATTAGGAGATTCTGAGTTTCTATCCCGTCGCGGTTACCACCTGACGAAGGCCAGAGGAATAGTTGGCCGAAACATTGTAACACAATATCTAAGAGAGATGAGGATAATAGTCCGCAACAAATAAATTAATAAATAATACTCATCTCAATAACGAATTCAAATTGAATAATATATATCTTTCGGAATTATTGAGATGTGGATTGATAATTTTTATTATTTGGACTATTTAGACTACTGTTCTGATTTTGGATGTGATTCTCATAACGTTTCAGACAATGTAACCTCAGGTACATCTTGTCAAACTACCAGACATCTTGTACAAACTACCGACTTTGAAATCTAGTGAGCGATTGTCTTTTCTCTTCCCTACTACCCCTTTTTCACAGAAGGGACGTTGCTAGTCTTTCTCTACTCTCTTGCTATTTTCATGGTAAGTGTCTGACTGAGTTTCAATATATCATACCTCTTCTTTAAAACCTTCATAGTTAAAAACGTCTAGCAATAATTAGTTAATAATTTCTCTTTCTCTCTCTATGTACGTTCAAAGTTTCTTTCATAGAACTAACTATTTGTGGAATACAATACTGTGGGCCTACTTTCCAGCTGACTACAACATGTTCGTTTTCTAGTTTTATGTAAATAAATTTATGTAAATAAATTCTTGTTGAGACGTCTTTTTAAATAACCAAATTCTGTTAAGTTTCAGTCATTTTTATCAATCATTACACTGTTGTCTGCCTTACACACCTATTAACCATTATCTTCGAGTGGCCTTTTGGTCTTGATAAATGGTGAGTCTTTAGTAAAAAAAAAAATCACAAACTCAAGAATGCGTACAAAATTTTTAATTAAACCTTTTATTTAATCCACAGAGGCAACTTGTTCCCGTTTCATCAGCCATGGCAGGATAGAAGTATTCATTTCTCTTTTAAGTAATTTTTAAAAATATACACAGTTGTTCCTTTTCTTCAAACGCGGTCGCTCTGATTCAACTTTTTGCACTAAATAAGTAAAATTCCTATTTTTTTTCCTATGCAAGAACTAAATTTTCTTTTGGGAATGAAAATCTTTTTATTATTTTTTAAGTTGAAAACGCCGTTTATATTTATTTCATCAATATTAATAAAAATGCTAATATATTTTCGTTTCTTTTCAGGTAAGTAGCAACACTGTTTTCATACATTTCTCTGCATATTTAATTTTTACTGTATATTTAATTTTTACTGTATATTTAATTTTTACTGTTTTGTATATCATTCCTAATTACTTGACTAAGTAAACATTTTCATATAATAAACACAGTTGTTATTCTTTTTCTTCAAAATCTGTTGCTCTGATTCCAAATTCTGTACTTATCTTTAAGTATAATTCCTTTTTTTAATCTCATGTGAGAATTGAACTATCTTTCAGAAATTGCAGAAATTTCGGAAAGTACAAATTTAGACGAGTGTCATTTTACTTAATTCGCAGCCAAATTTTGTGAACATTTATTGGGTAGTTTTTATATAATCTTGTTAACCTACAAACTATTAAAATGTATAAATAAACACTTATTAGTGAAAAATTTACTATAACTATAACAATAATAATATTTCTAAAATCTGTATGATTAAAAGCAAAACAAACTTACCTCAAAATTGACAGAGCCACTGTGATCATGATCGAATGCATTGAAAACATAGTGTGCATAATTGCTTGAATCTACAAAGAAAAGAAACAACAAAAGTTTGAATATACAAAGAAAAGAAACAACAAAAGTTTGAATCTACAAAGAAAAGAAACAACAAAAGTATTAGCAATGTCCAAATAGGATACATATGAAATTTAAAGTAAGTAGAAAATTGGGTTTACATTCGGCAATCACATAACGCTCACTTCCTTCATTTTGTTAAAGAACAGCCGTCTGTTCTTGTAAGTGAGTAAATATGAGATGGGATAGTCGAGGATTCGAACTTGCGAAGCTAGATTTGGAATTGAGAATTCCGATCATAAGTTAAAATAAATATAGAATGTTATTGAAAATGGAATGTAGAATTACCATTGTTTAGTTCACATAAAATAGTTAGATATTTGTTTATTGAAAAAGGAATGTAATGATGTAATTTTGTTTCTGTTGAAGAAATGAAATTAAAATAAGGAATTTAGATCAGAACAATAGAAAATATTTAACATATTTGTAAAAGTGGGTTAGGAAAATGAGGTTAGACAAATCGGCTTTTTAAAAAACATGTGAAGAGCGATGCATGCTTGAAAACGTGAGGTATGTCAAGACACGAGTCTGATATGCACGACGTCAGTCAGTCAGTCAGTCAGGGGAGAAGAGAGGAGTCAGAGACAGAGCTGACATGAAACCTTGGAAGCAAATGTTAGAAGAAGAAAGAATCATGTAAAGACATGAATTCCTTAATGCAAAGCCATTGACCGGTCGAAATGGAATAAACATCATCATCTTTTTGTATCTGTTTCTTCGTCTTATGTATTCAACGGAAAAGGTATTGTCAATTTATATAAGAACTTTGTGAAAATCATCATCTCAAAATTAGGTAACGAAATATGTGTCAATGTTATAGAAACACTCCCATTCACAGAACTGTCAAACAGTATAACTGTGAAACGCACTATATCTCGGTCTATCTATTTCCTCTCCTTGTGTATTACATTTTCCCTATTAAAATGCTTCTGTCTCTGTGTTAAATATATCTATCGGCACACCAAAATATGAACACACTTACTTAGACGAACAACAACTACAATATCGCTTCGTCATCGCTTCTTAAAATATAAACCCTATGTAACATTAGTACTCACATTCCAAAAGCGCTGTTTCTGATAAAGAGGAAAAACTTGCCGTTTTCTAGGTCGGAATCTATCTATACAAATACAACACTTATCGTTGGTTTTTGACGTTGCAGTTTTTAGCACTTTACATCAAGTGGCTTCATGCATTTTCTGGAGCGATTTCGACAAAAAACAGATTAGTTGGAGTGCACTGGATTATAAATCATATGTGCTTACATATGATTTATAATCCAATGCACTACATTAAAAATCTATCAGCACCACCGGCTATTCATTGAACATGAATTGATATTTCATACATTTAAACCTTTTTGCAGTTTATTTACTAGCAAAATAGAATAGAAAAAACAATTACTGAGGATTAACTGCTATTTTTCTCATGGCCGCGAATATTAGTTTATTTTACTGTGTATAAATCTTTCTCGGTCATTTAATGCTAAACATTTTCGAATTAATTCATTATTCATTTTGGGGACAACCTATCGACAGCTTTTTATGCTTATCGAATCCCTCATTAAAAAGTTGTTGAGAGGTTGGCTCCAAAACGGTGCATATTCTCCCCTGATGACTCAGTATTATTTGAAAACCGAAGTATAATGCTCCACAATTAAACCTACAAATTAATTTATGAATAAAATAACTACAAAAAGAAAATGACTAAACGATCCATATTTCTATGATGAATACCCAACAGTAACTCGAAGCCGAAAGGAAATACTTCACATTTGAAAACAGATAAAAAACCTAATTATATTCAAACCTACAATCTCTTGAATAAACCCATTTTGTTTCTTCCTTTTATTTCCATCCTTTTATTTGCACACACACACACACAATATATATATATATATATATATATATTTATATATATATATATATATAAATATATATATATATATATATTTATATATATATATATATATATATATATATTTATATATATATATATATAAATATATATATATATATATATATATATATTTATATATACATAATTTAAACATAAAAACTTTGTATACAATCATGGAAGTAAAGAAAACGTTCTGCTATGAAGTGCTTGCAATGATAAAAGTTTGTTAATTGTTTCAGGTGTGATGACTGTGTTATGTGAAACCAAATAAATATTTGTATGAAACTAAAATAGGAAATAATCAAAAATAGTTTTTGGTGGAAATCTGAAAATCGGTGAACATGTAATAAATGACATTTTGTTCTTCCATTGTCCATCCTTACATACGATTAGAATTAGAGTCTCCGTATCTTCTGCTAACAAAAACATTAATAATTATATAAGTATGGACGATGATCTCACATGCCATGATAATAGAAAATAAAACCAGGTCTTGGGGGAAACCTGAAAATCGATAAATATGTAATAAAAATATAACTTGTACCTTTAATGCTAAGATATATCTTAATATTAGAGTTTCAGTATTACAAAAGCATTAATAATTACGTAAGTATAGACGATGATCTCAGATTCCAGCATAATGTTAAAACGCTTTGTTCTTTAATTCTGATCGAGATTATGTGATAAAAGCTATATTGTTACAAATAAAAATTTTCTGTACAGATTTCTTTTGAAAAGGATGTGATTATTAATGCACGTTGCAATGTTTTTGGTATAACTGTGCTGGGTATTCTACTTACAACTAATCAGAAACCGGAATCACTCCATAAAATATACTGAATCTCTTAGAATTTCGACACATAACTTTTTGTCTTCATACACGAAAGAACTCTTCCATTCATTTTCGTCTGTAACTGTTTACAATTCTAAACTTATTCAGATTGTCTACTTAATGAAAACTCTGCTTTTCGTTTTCGTCTGCAAGTTTTTACAATTCAAAACTTCTCTGGATTGATATTACTATATTGTTTGAAACAACATTTCTCTTCTAAAATTAAATGGTTTCTAACTCGAAATGTTATTGGTCTAGTGGGCGACTTTACTTCGATGAATCGGAATTGAAATTCAAATTGTGGCAGTTGAAATTTTGTGGTTATTTACGAATTCAAAACCTACTTAAAGCCATTCAGTCACAACCTAAAAATCCAAACGACCAAACTGTTTTATGCGGAATTGATGCAATGCTTTGATGACGACTACAAATTATTGAATATATTAAGAGAGCATTATTTATCGAAGGAAAACCCGAAATTATCTCTTTATATACAAAACTAATGTCTGTAAAACATATTGAAGCCGAGACGATTACAATGTTATAAAAGGCCGAAACAACGACAAATTCATTAATTAAAATTCATTAATTAAAATTCAGTAAAAATATCTAGTGAAATAATAAGTTGCATCTACGAATTTCTATGGTTCTGAATGGATTGCAGGGTAACTTTAAACTGTTTACAAGCGTGATAACCCAGAAAGAAAAATTCCATAACTTTTAGTCCATTCAAAGTAGTTATGAAGAAACCAAAAAGATGATAGAAGAAAATAAAGAATCGACAAGTATCATGAAATTTAAAAATGCCCACCAAAAGCCAACAAAATCAAATAATACCTTTACCTGAAATAAAAACCGCAACTTTAAAAAAGAACAAATTTTCTCATGAGAAAAAAGCGAACACTGTCTGCTATTATTGAAAGTGACCCAACTACAAACGTTTTCAATGTAGATACAAAGATTTCAACAGGATCTCCATAAAATATGTGGAGAGTTCCATTAGTGAACATATATTTTTATTTTCATGTACGTTTGACACTTCAACAAACAGTAGCAACTTTCTTGTAGACTGTCGGGCCACTACACATGACTTTAAAGTATGACTTTAAATTTGTAGACGATTATTCCTGTTTAATAATGGTCTATTTCTTAAGGAGCAAATCTGATGCTCTGCTAGCAATTCAGAAATAATTAGCCGATATCGCCCCTTACAGATCAGTAAGGTATATTTGCTCTGGAACGGAATTTACAACTAGAGAACTGAACTTTTATTAATCAACCATACTATTAAACAGGAAAAATCAGTGCTTCACGCACCACACGAAAATGGCACCACTGGAAAATCGTGGCAGACTCTTTTGAAATGGCAAGATGTTTACTTATTGAATCTAAACTCCCCCAAAACTTATGGACGTATGTATTGATGGCGACCGCCTATACATGCAACTGATCTTATAATAACAGATTAAGAAAAACTCCTTATGAAGCATTCTGTAGTAAAAACGCAAATTTAAATAAAATGCACATATTAGGTTCAACTTGCTTCACAAAAGCAAATCAAATATTAAAAGTGAACATGGTCCATTTCTAGATTACAACAAAGGTAGACCAGGGTACCTAATATTTTTCCCAGACAAATTACAATAAAACAAGTTCGCTGTGTAAAATTCAGTAACACATTTCATTTCAAAAACGAAGGACGAAGAAGATGAATTAATATTTCTCAACTTTTTATTCATACATCTACCGATGACAAGGACGCTGATGCTGACAAAAATATTAATAACGATGACAACAATGATGCTGATGTTAAAATTGAAACCACGTGAAAACGGTATCCAATAAGAAATAGAAAGAAAACAGATTTTTAATGGCCGAGAATTTCGAGAATTATCAAATAGATTATTGCTATTCCATGGAAAATACGCCAAAAAGCTTCATTAATGCAATTAATTCAGAAAATTGTTAGCAATGGAAAGCAGCCATGAAAAGTGAAATTTACACTTTAACAGAAAGTAATACTTATATGTAAGTGCACCCACCAAAAGATTGAAATGTAATTTTTTTCTTGATGGGCCTTCACAAAAAAGACTACAGCATCAAGCATTGAATAGTTTAAAGCAAGATTTGTTGCCAAAGGATTTTCTCAAATTTGTGGGCAAGAATATTTTTCAATTTTTTCACCGACGACGAACTTAATCACAATAGCAACTTGCATAGCAGTATAACATTGACATCCATCAAATGGATGTAAAAAATGCTTATTTAAATAATCTAATAGACAGCAAAATTTATATTATCCTTCTCGAGGGATTCAAAATGAAAAATAAAAATTGAGTGTGTAAGTTTAACAAATCACAGTATGGGTTAAAGCAAGGCAGTAGAAATTAGAATGAAATATTTTATAATTATTTGATTGAACAACAATTCAAACAATGCCCAGTAGATATGTGTATCCTAAAACTTTAAGCAATAAATTACAGATTTTAGTTTGATGAGTTGATGACATTTTAGTTGCATCAAATTGTGACACAAAGTTAATGAATGTTAAGAAGGGATTAAATATAAAAAAATCAAAATGGTGGATTCATAGTTTCTGAGCATACAATTTACTTATGAAAAAGAAATGATTAAGATGAATCAATCAAGGTACATGGACAAAATCCTATTAAAGTTTGGAATGCAAGATTTCACCAAACACGTTGCACCATTTGAAAATGAAATAAATAAAAATACGGACCAAGCATCTTAAATAATTGAGGATAACCTATATCGAAAGATCATAAGGAGTTTTTAATTTAATGACGACCACAAGGCCTGTTACACAGTAACAAAACTATCACAAAAATTATCAAAACCAACAATTAAGGGTTAAACAAGTCCTTTATCAAAAAATGACTAAGGAACAATCTTTGATATTTAGAAAATCTGCATATTGCATAAAGTTAGAGGAGTTCTCAAATTCAGATTGGAGAAATGATGAAGATCGAAAACGTTGAACTGGATACTGTTTCAAAAGTCAGGCTTCATGGAAAGAAACAACAGATTGTAGCACTTTCTACTTGTGAAGTTGAATTTGTAGCAGTATCTCATTCTGCTGAACCAGCACTAAATCTAAAGGTCATTCTAAGCCTGTCTTAAAACCAGAATTAACTAAAGACCCTGTAGTAATTAATTGCGATAACCAAGCAAGCATGGTCTTGACATAAAACACAGTAATTCAGCAAAAATCTAAACATATAAATATTAAATATCACTTCATAAGAAAAAAAGTAAAAATGGAAACAATTATTAAAAACTATGTAGAATCATAACAAAATATAGCAGAATTCCAAGCTTGTGTGTTTGTACAAACCTGAAATATTATAATTTTCAAATGGTAGGTTATGTTTATACCAAGTCACTTAAAAATCTGTCAAATATTCTAAAGAAACTAAAATTTGGGGAATATTTATTAATCAATACCTGTTGTTAAAAGTTCACAAAATTCAGTGATATTTGAATTTTCACAAAAACTAAATTAAACTATATACATATATAGCGAAAATTACCAATCCTTATGTGTACAGCTGTAGTGGAGATGGTACTGTTTTATAATTCACCAGTATGGACTCTCGGTAAAAAAAACAAAACTTTTAAACTAGAAAACACATTCAACCATTAGTCCTTGGTCGGTTGCCCAGGATTCCTTCAGTAATAAGAGAAGAACACGATATGTTGAACATTGCTAGAGAAGAAAAGACGAGGTTATCTGTGATGTAGTACTGTGGGATCTTAAACACGGAACTGCTAAAGTAGGAAGACCTGTCATGACATACACAAAATTATTGACAGAAAACAATGACTTGCAACTTGAAGATCTTCCAAAGTTTATGAAAGATAGAGATCCGCAGAGGAAAAGAATTAATTTGATCTAGTGTAGGGGCTGTATTTAAAAATTTATTATTATCGGTTAATTAGTTTAGAAGTAAATTAGTTGCAGAAAAAATGATTATTGACAATTTGGAACTTCTATATTTGTATAAGAGACACGGAATTATCCTTGGAATCCACAATGGAAGGACACATCTGAGCAGGAGCTGCTCGACGCACCTTATCCAGCCTTGACAGAGTTCAAAACCGGCTTCAAAACCTAGTATGTTATGCCCTTTTCTCTTCCCTGCAATCTCTTTCCTACAGAAGACATGTCGTGAGCCTGTCTCTGCTCTATCATGATTTGCATGGTAATTGCTCGAGGGAACTCTAATCCATGATCCCCCTTGCAAAACTTTCACAAAAAACACTCGACTAATTACAACCAATATAAATGAGTTTCCCCACTCTATATCTAAACGCAGATTCCACAAAATTTCATACCCAGAACTGCATTAACCCTTATCCTCGAGTGGCTTTTGGGCCTTAATAAATGGTGACTCTCAAGTAAAACAAAACAAAAAAAAAACAAATAAGGAGATTTCAGACTTCCTCAGCGTTGGTAGAAGGATTGTGGTAAAGGTTAGAAAATAATTCAAAGATTTAGATCGACTAGACGACATGAAAGTAAAAAACACATGCTTGACAATCTCATGTGCTAGAACGTCAGAATTTGTCGCTGAAAACTATGTCATACAACTCTACTTATGTCTTAAGAGTGTTAGGTTGAAAATACATTCTGAAGAAGGTAGTAAATCCTGGATATGACAGCAAAAGGAGTTACAAATCTGGACGTGATGCAGGATTATTCCCCTGAACCAAAGAAAAGACTTTGTTGGTTTGGCCACCATTCCAACGTTGTCGAAGATGTTTAAGAGGCCAGTTGAAGATGTGGTTACTATCAAAACCAACATCGAACCTATCTCTGGGCCACAGGTCTATGATGTTCACCAATGGTTTCGGGACTGGCTGCTCATAATTATCTTGGCCATTGCTGACTGTCGTGTGTGGTCTGTGTTCATCTGAAAGATTATGTGTTCTATGGAAGGAACCGGCTCAATCCATTCTGGGTTTATACCGCCAAATTCAAAGTAAAAAGTTTGACAGGAGACGTGTAGCAGCAACACTCAGTTGCACGAATTTATAAAAATTCAACAGTATACAAAAAAAAAGCATAAAACCAAGAAAAAGTATTGAAACTAAAAATTTGATGATAGAAATATGTTATGACTGCCTATTTATATATATATATATATATATATATATATATATATATATATATATATATATATATATATTAACTATAATTTATATGTAAACTATACATTTATATTTTAAAACTAATGCTTAATTAAAATTAATATATTTATCTAATTTATATAAGCGATGTTAGCTGATTGATGGGTCCAGAGCTCACCGGGTCTTTTCTGAAAACGGGTATTCATGCATTGTAGGTTGTTTTCAAGGAGAAAAGTTAATAGATACTCTTTATTTCAGTTTGTTCCATCATGGAAAGAGAACTTATGCTTGTTGTCTTCCCGTCCTATATGTGCATTCATGTCATCCCCGATAACCAATAAATTATGTTTGGGGATTGAGCGCACTATTGCTGGCAATTCATCGTAGAAATTCAGGATCTCCTGCTTGTCACTGACGTTGGTAGGGCTGTAGCAACAAATAACAGTAGTAGCAGGATTACCACTGATGGTAGCAATAATTATCCTTTGTGTTATCTTCTCAGCACTTTTCAATGATTTCAATGCTCGAGGGCTAAGCAGAAGTCCTACTCCCCCAATGGTACTATTTGTTGAATTTTTCCATGCTGACGCTGATACTAGTGTCCACCTGTTATCAATTTCATGGTACTTTATGTCCATGTCGTTGTGGAAGAGACGGTGCTCTTGAATACACACAATATCGATATCGTGTTCTTTGGATGAAGCAACAAGTTCTGATATTTGAGATGTGGGTTGAAGTGTCCGTACATTAAAGGTGGATATTTTGATGGCATGTCTACATTTTGCTAGTTTAGGTTTCGGTGCTGTAGTAAACTTGTCGATAGCTGTGGTCAATGCCGGCACACCAAGTAGCGACCCTTGGTTATCCATGTGGCAGTCGATGCGGTATGGAATTCTGATTTAATTTAGAGTCATATTGAATCTTTCGATAGCTCGGATAATATCACCTGTGTGAGCTACGTCTACAGGCGAATCGCAATAGTTTCTCAGTTAGAGTAATTGAACCTGCTCGTTAATCTCTTAATGATTCTTCCGTTCAGCGTCTTTTGTGCCCTGCCATTGACTGATTCTTTAGTTCTTCCGCCAAGGCGCATAACTGTCATGCTGCTCCCCATGACGTTACCAGGGCCCATTTACCAGTTCACGTTCTACATCAGTCTTTCGTTATGAGTGGTCCTACGATAGACTATATTCTCATTTGGCACGATTTAGGTCTGTCCTTGTTTACGGTGCTACAACCTGGACACTCACCAAAGATTGGAAAGAAAACTAGACAGCACATTCACCCGTATGCTAAGAACAATATTAAATATATCTTGGCAAAATCATCCCACGAAGCAGCAACTTTATGGCAACCTACCTGCCATATCTAATACCATCAGAGAAAGACGCATGCGATTTGCCGGTCATTGTCTAAGGAGCAAGCATGAATTGCTGAGTGATGTATGGCTATGGACTCCACGGCACAGACGTGCAAGCAGAGGACGACCTAGATCCACGTACATCTAACAAATAGCACACAACGCCAACTGTGAACCTGAAGATCTAAGGCAGCTGATGGAAGACAGAAAACTCTGGAGAGGAAGAGTCACGTTGGTCCAGGCAAGGAGCCCGTCATGATGATGACGATGATGATAGTAGGTGATAGTTTTTAGTTTTTTTATTTTGTAAATGATTTTTTCTTTTACAGTAGCAAACTGTTATGATTAAAGAGTACATTAGATTGTTTTATTAGTTTTAATCCAATTAAACTTACAGTAACTATTAGCTCGGATATAATTGAGCATTTATTTTTTAAAACATAATAAGAAATACAAAAGAGACACAAGAAGTTAAAAAAAACCCTCTTTATCTTTATATCTTAATGATAGAAAACCATTTTAATTAATGCAAATTGAATTTCATTCAAAACAAAATGAAAGAACAAGTTGTATAAATCACTCATGGCATTCTTTTGGAAAATATTTTTAAAATCACGAAAACAATTTTTTTTTTTTCTAATGATTCCCAAGACTTCTGGCTATGAATTGTTGATTTTATTCTATTGTCTATTTCTCTTTTGTCATTTTGTTCGTGTTTTTTCATCAACTTAATCTAAATTATAATAGATTTGGCTTTTCAAGAATATTAAAATTGCTTTCCATTTTATGTCTTTGTTATATCTCAACTTTTAATTTTGTTTTCCTTGCAAGAGAAATGTACACTGTTGACATATCAGTATTTAATTCTGTTCAATATTTCATCCGATAATTAATTCTCGAAAATGTTTTCGTCATTCAGTTATGATGATGATGATGATGTAGGTAATAACGATGGTGGTGGTGGTGGTGGTGGTGATGGTGACAGAACAGATTGGAAAAATTATTTGAGAAGAATAAGAAAGCTTCAATAAACTAGAGGAATAGGACCATGCACAATGGACTACATCTCAGGGATGCTATTCACTGACTGTGCGAGAATGTGGAAAAGAACTGGTAAATATAGAAGACTATGTGGATAACACAAAACAAAAACTAGAAAAAATATATAAACGAAAATACTTAAAAGTTGATCACAAATACTATATGGGGAAAAAAGAATAAAGTGAAAGAGAAACAGCTATATGAGCGATTTATCCAAGACAAGCGAAAACCGCAAGACATAGCTATATAGAGGACACTTGAACAAAGAAATAGAGTCACAACTGACACCTGCAAATAGCTTGTTCAGAACAAATCAAATTAAAGTTAAAATAGGCAGAACTTAGGAAAACAGTAAATGTAGACTTTGTGAACAAAGAGACGAAGCAGTAAATCACATAAGTAAATGCAGAAAATAAGCCTAAAAAAGAACACTAAAAAACACAATTGTGTGAAAAAAGAAGTCCACTGGGAACTATAAAAACGTATATACTTTGAGGCAAATGGTGTAAATATAAGCCAAGCACAGCATTAGAAAATGATAATTATTTGAAGTAAAAGCAAACAAACTCATCCAAGTAAAGAGATCGGACATGATAATAGTCAGCAAGAAGGAAAAACCTGCAAAATTGTAGCTTTCGTCATCCCAACAGACAACAAATTATTGAAGCAGAAAAATGAAGCAAAAACAGAAAACTCATTGAGAACTTAAAGGAATATGGAACATAAAAAATCACTATAATACCAATAATAGTAGGAGCACAAGGAATAATCCTGAAAAACCTAGGAAAATGATCATACAACACATTGCAATGATTAAAACAAGTGAAATCTGAAGAAAAGTCCTTAAATGTGTAAACCAACCCATGCAACCAACTAACATTAACAGTGTACAGGTAAGTTGAAATACAAAAAAAAAAGAAACAAACAACATTGAAATAACACCCAGCAAACTTAAAGTAATTGAAACTGCGAAAAATTTATTGTAAAGATCAAGGAGTTCACAAAAACTATGTAAATACATGTAATCTCACAGAAAGCTGAAATGAAATTTGGTACATGCAGAAAACTATTGTAAAAAAAAATCGGAAAAAAAAGACTAGAACAAATTGGAATTATAGGGAAGATTGACACCATAAAATGCATGACACCGATGAAGATAGCCAAAATATTAAGGGGAAATCCTTGAGTGGAGTAACCAACCCACATAATGAATGATCGTGAACAAACCACAGTGTTGACATAGTTAGAACAGAAAATATAAAAAGGACAATACACAAGCTCAATGGAAATAAAACTGCCAGCAATCCCTTAACTGACTATAATCTCCTGAAAAAAAATAAATTGCGGCATTGGTTAAAAAAAATGGTCATGAAGGGTTAAATAAGATGTAAAGTCTGAGGAGGAAGAGCACCATCCAGATCTCCACAAGAAGCAGGCAAAGAGTTTTGGAATCTTGTGAATGTTTATTACCACTCAAATTTTAAAGAAAGCAAACAATATTTATCAGTAAGAAATCAATGGTAAATGACTGTTGAGATAACATAAAACAGTTATTGAAAGAAGTACCAAGGAAACTTGTTCTCACTGAGACTCTAGTGAACACTAGTTATTATTGCCAGTGAACAAACACTGATGACACCCTATGTGAAAACTCCTAGTGAATAAATAATAATAATCTGAATCTATAACACCTAGACAAATGGTGCAACAACAAACCGGTAACATTACTTGAAAATGGAAAGCATAAAATGTTATGTGATATCGAGGTACAGACGGATAAATCCATCCAAACGAGGAGATCGGATATCATAGTAATTAACAAGGAAAAATCCAGCCAGACCATAGATTTCGTCATCCCAGCAAACTACAGTGGCAACATTAAGGAGACGGAGAAGAAACAATACACAGAACTGGCCAGCGAGATGAAAGGGATATGGAATATTAAAAAAATCTAGATAACACTAATAATAGTAGGAGCACTGGGTACAGTTCTAAAAAATTTAGAAAAAAGAATGTAAGAAAATGAAATCAAGGGGAAGGCAGAGAAGATATTATTGATAGCAATAATGAAAACGGCCGAAATCTAAAAAAAAAAAAACAAAACAAAAAACAACTCTAGAATGTGGAAATCAACCCAGAGGAACTATGGACATTAACTAGCAACCTGAACAGATATAAAACCAAAACAGAACATGCCCACTGAGAACCAAGAAAACCAAGGAGAAAAAGCAGCAAAATATTAAGTTAACTATGCCCTATCCAACTAAAATAAAATAGAATAAAATAAAAGTATAGTGTCGGCAGAGACTTGGCATTAACCAAATCGAGAAAGGTCAAGGAAAATGGAAAGAGCAAGGAGAGAAAGCACCAACTTGAAGGAGTACGATGAGGACTTCAATAAAATAAATAAATTTTTTACCACCCAATTACCAGTGAAGACCAATGGTCATTGCCAGCAAGTGGCTCTTGCAATAATGCAAATTTATTTGCAAAAATTGTTGAAAGAGGTAGAGAGTACAGGAAATATGAAGAGACTTGTTTCCTGGAGTCTAGGTTCTCACCTAGACTCCAGGAAACAAGTCTCGTTATTATCAGTGATTGCCTGTGTGAGAACTTATAGTGAATAATAATAATAGTAATAGTAATAATAATAATAATAATAATAATAATAATGATAATAATAATAATAATAATAACATCTGTTGTTGCCACACAAAATGGCCATGAAGGATTGCCACTCGGAGACAAGAACACAATAATAATATTATGAAGATGAAGGAAAAAATAGAAAAAGAAGAAACACTAAGTCTGCAAATATTAAAACACAAAGAAAATCTTTGCATTTTTCTTTGTGTTGATTAAAATGTTCTGCCTAGCTTGTTGAGGAATAAAATAAATTTAACAATATTTGTTTGAGTTTTGCAACGAAAAGTGCTAGAAGCCAAGAATATCCACTTCAAGCTTCAAAATGGCCACTGTAATTTCAGGGATAAAATTATTTCTACTTTATAAAAGCATTTATTTGTATGCTGGACAAATAAAGAGTTTTTAAAATTGATTTTATAGAACCAAATGAAAATAGACTAACGCCCTTCTAGACAAATACAATGAATTAAGTTGAATTGCATTTGATTGAGAGAAAAATTTTCTAAATTTTGAAAAAGGTTATAATAAATATCCGTGGAATTAGAAATATAAAAATGAAATTTTTTATTGTCTCTAATTTTGATTTAATATTTATATTTTATGTTTTTATGTTTTATATTTGATATTTTATGTTATATATTTGATATATTATGTTAAAGTCTATATTTTGTCTTATATTTGATATTTTATGTTTTATATTTGATATTTTATGTTTAATATTTGATATTTTATGTTTTTATTTGATATTTTATGTTTTTATTTGATATTTTATGTTTTTATTTGATATTTTATGTTTTATATTTGATATTTTATGTTATATATTTGATATATTATGTTAAAGTCTATATTTTGTCTTATATTTGATATTTTATGTTTTATATTTGATATTTTATGTTTAATATTTGATATTTTATGTTTTTATTTGATATTTTATGTTTTATATTTATATTTTATGTTTTTATTTGATATTTTATGTTTTATATTTGATATTTTATGTTTTATATTTGATATTTTGTGTTTTATATTTAATATTTTATGTTTTATATTTGATATTTTGTGTTTTATATTTAATATTTTATGTTTTATATTATATATTTTATCTTTTTATTTGATATTTTATGTTTTAAATTTGATATTTTGTGTTTTATATTTTATATTTTATGTTTTATATTTTATATTTTGTGTTTTATATTTGATATTTTATGTTTTATATTTGATATTTTGTGTTATATATTTGATATTTCATGTTTTATATTTGATATTTTGTGTTTTATATTTAATATTTTATATTTTATATATTATATTTCATGTTTTATATTTGATATTTTGTGTTTTATATTTGATATTTTATGTTTTATAGTTTAAATTTGATATTTTATGTTTTATATTTAATATTTTATGTTTTATATTTTATATTTCATGTTTTATATTTAATATTTTATGTTTTATATTCGATATTTGATATTTTATATTTTATATTTTATGTTTTATATTTAATATTTAATGTTTTATATTTAATATTTTATGTTTTTATTTGATATTTTATGTTTTATATTTAATATTTTATGTTTTATATTTTATATTTTATGTTTTATGTTTGATATTTGATATTTTATGTTTTATATTTATATTTTATGTTTTATATTTTATATTTTATGTTTTATATTTGATATTTTATGTTTTATATTTGATATTTTGTGTTTTTTATTAAATATTTTATGTTTTATATTTTATATTTAATATTTAATGTTTTATATTTTATATACATGTTTTATGTTTTATATTGAATATTTTATGTTTTATATTTGATATTTTATGTTTTATATTTGATATTTTATGTTTTATATTTGATATTTTATGTTTTATATTTATATTTTATGTTTTATATTTGATATTTCATGTTTTATATTTAATATTTTATGTTTTATATTTGATATTTTATGTTTTATATTTTATATTTTATATTTTATATTTGATATTTGATATTTTATGTTTTATATTTAATATTTTGTTTTATATTTGATATTTTATGTTTTTATTTGATATGTTCTGTTTTATATTTGATATTTTGTGTTTTATATTTAATATTTTATGTTTTATATTTGATATTTTATGTTTTATATTTTATATTTGATATTTTATGTTTTATATTTGATATTTTATGTTTTATATTTGATATTTTGTGTTTTATATTTGATATTTTGTGTTTTATATTCGATATTTTATGTTTTATATTTGATATTTAATGTTTTATATTTGATATTTTATGTTTTATATTTTATATTTGATATTTTATGTTTTATATTTGATATTTTATGTTTTATATTTGATATTTTGTGTTTTATATTTTATATTTTATGTTTTATATTTGATATTTTATTTTTTATATTTGATATTTTATGTTTTATATTTGATATTTTATGTTTTATATTTGATATTTTGTGTTTTATATTTAATATTTTATGTTTTATATTTAATATTTTATCTTTTTATTTGATATTTTATGTTTTATATCTGATATTTTGTGTTTTATATTTGATATTTTATGTTTTATATTTTATATTTTGTGTTTTATATTTGATATTTTATGTTTTATATGTGATATTTTGTGTTATATATTTGATATTTCATGTTTTATATTTGATATTGTGTGTTTTATATTTGATATTTGATGTTTTATAGTTTATATTTGATATTTTATGTTTTATATTTTATATTTTATGTTTTATATTTTATATTTTATGTTTTATATTTTATATTTTATGTTTTATATTTGATATTTGATATTTTATATTTGATATTTTATGTTTTATATTTAATATTTAATGTTTTATATTTAATATTTTATGTTTTTATTTGATATTTAATGTTTTATATTTTATATACACGTTTTATGTTTTATATTGAATATTTAATGTTTTATATTTGATATTTTATGTTTTATATTTGATATTTTATGTTTTATATTTGATATTTTATGTTTTATATTTATATTTTATGTTTTATATTTGATATTTTATGTTTTATATTTAATATTTTATGTTTTATATTTGATATTTTGTGTTTTATATTTTATATTTTATGTTTTATATTTTATATTTTATGTTTTATATTTTACATTTGATATTTTATGTTTTATATTTGATATTTTGTTTTATATTTAATATTTTATGTTTTTATTTGATATGTTCTGTTTTTTATTTGATATTTTGTGTTTTATATTTAATATTTTATTTTTTATATTCGATATTTTATGTTTTATATTTTATATTTTATGTTTTATATTTGATATTTTATGTTTTATATTTTATATTTGATATTTCGTGTTTTATATTTGATATTTTATGTTTTATATTTGATATTTTATTTTTTATATTTGATATTTTATGTTTTATATGTGATATTTTATGTTTTATATTTGATATTTCATGTTTTATATTTGATATTTTATGTTTTATATTTTATATTTTATATTTTATGTTTTATATTTGATATTTTATGTTTTATATTTGATATTTTGTGTTTTATATTTGATATTTTGTGTTTTATATTTAATATTTTATGTTTTATATTTGATATTTTATGTTTTATAATAGATATTTTATGTTTTATAATAGATATTTTATGTTTTATATTTGATATTTTATGTTTTATATTTGATATTTTATGTTTTATATTTGATATTTCATGTTTAATATTTGATATTTTATGTTTTATATTTGATATTTTATGTTTTATATTTGATATTTTGTGTTTTATAGTTTATATTTGATATTTTATGTTTTATATTTTATATTTTATGTTTTATATTTAATATTTTATGTTTTATATTTGATATTTTGTGTTTTATATTTTATATTTGATATTTTATGTTTTATATTTTATATTTTATGTTTTATATTTGATATTTTATGTTTTATATTTTATATTTTATATTTTATGTTTTATATTTGATATTTTATGTTTTATATTTTATATTTGATATTTTTGTTTTATATTTAATATTTTATGTTTTATATTTGTTATTTTGTGTTTTATATTTGATATTTTATGTTTTATATTTGATATTTTATGTTTTATATGTATATTTGATATTTTATGTTTTATATTTATTATTTTATGTTTTTATTTGATATTTTATGTTTTATATTTGATATTTTATGTTTTATATTTGATATTTCATGTTTTATATTTGATGTTTCATGTTTTATATTGAATATTTTATGTTTTATATTTGATATTTTTTGTTTTATATTTGATATTTTATGTTTTATATTTGATATTTTATTTTCTATATTTGATATTTTATGTTTTATATTTGATATTTTATGTTTGATATTTTATATTTTATATTTTATGTTTTATATTTAATATTTTATGTTTTATATTTGATATTTTATGTTTTATATATTATATTTGATATTTTGTGTTTTATATTTGATATTTTGTGTTTTATATTTTATATTTTGTTTTTTATATTTGATATTTTATGTTTTATATTTGATATTTTGTGTTTTATATTTGATATTTTTGTTTTATATTTGATATTTTTTGTTTTATATTTATATTTGATATTTTATGTTTTATATTTAATATTTTATGTTTCTATTTGATATTTTGTGTTTTATATTTGATATTTCGTGTTTTATATTTTATATTTTATGTTTTATATTTGATATTTTATGTTTTATATTTGATATTTCATGTTTTATATTTGATATTTCATGTTTTATATTTGATATTTTGTGTTTTATATGAAATATTTTATGTTTTATATTTGATATTTTATGTTCTATATTTGATATTTTATGTTTTATATTTGATATTTTGTGTTTTATATTTGATATTTCGTGTTTTATATTTTATATTTTATGTTTTATATTTCATATTTTATGTTTTATATTTTTTATTTGATATTTTATCTCTTATATTTGATATTTTATGTTTTATATTTTATATTTGATATTTTATGTTTTATATTTGATATTTTATGTTTTATATTTGATATTTTATGTTTTATATTTGATATTTTATGTTTTATATTTGATATTTTATGTTTTATATTTGATATTTCATGTTTCATATTTGATATTTTATGTTTTATATTTGTATTTGATATTTTATGTTTTATATTTTATATTTTATGTTTTTATTTGATATTTTATGTTTTATATTTGATATTTTATGTTTTTTATTTGATATTTCATGTTTTATATTTGATATTTAATGTTTTATATTTGATATTTTGTGTTTTATATTTGATATTTTATGTTTTATATTTGATATTTTATGTTTTATATTTTATATTTGATATTTTATGTTTTATATTTAATTTTTTATGTTTTATATTTAATATTTTATGTTTTATATTTGTATATTTTATGTCTAATATTTGATATTTTATGTTTTATATATTATATTTGATATTTTGTGTTTTATATTTGATATTTTGTGTTTTTATATTTGATATTTTATGTTTTATATTTGATATTTTGTGTTTTATGGTTGATATTTTATGTTTTATATTTGATGTTTTATGCTTTATATTTATATTTGATATTTTATGTTTTATATTTAATGTTTTATTTTTTTATTTGATATTTTATGTTTTATATTTTATATTTTATGTTTTATATTTGATATTTCATGTTTTATATATGATATTTCATGTTTTTATTTGATATTTTGTGTTTTATATTGAATATTTTATGTTTTATATTTGATATTTTATATTTTATATTGAATATTTTATGTTTTATATTTGATATTTTGTGTTTTATATTTGATATTTTATGTTTTATATTTGATATTTTATGTTTTATATTTGATATTTTGTGTTTTATATTTGATATTTCATGTTTTATATTTGATATTTTATGTTTTATATTCGATATTTTATGTTGTATATTTGATATTTTATGTTTTATATTTAATATTTTATGTTTTATATTTGATATTTTATGCTTTATATTTGATATTTTATGTTTTATATTTAATATTTTATGTTTTATATTTGATATTTTTTGTTTTATATTTATATTTGATATTTTATGTTTTATATTTAATATTTTATGTTTCTATTTGATATTTTGTGTTTTATATTTGATATTTCGTGTTTTATATTTTATATTTTATGTTTTATATTTGATATTTTATGTTTTATATTTGATATTTCATGTTTTATATTTGATATTTCATGTTTTATATTTGATATTTTGTGTTTTATATTGAATATTTTATGTTTTATATTTGATATTTTATGTTCTATATTTGATATTTTATGTTTTATATTTGATATTTTGTGTTTTATATTTGATATTTCGTGTTTTATATTTTATATTTTATGTTTTATATTTCATATTTTATGTTTTATATTTTTTATTTGATATTTTATCTTTTATATTTGATATTTTATGTTTTATATTTTATATTTGATATTTTATGTTTTATATTTGATATTTTATGTTTTATATTTAATATTTTATGTTTTATATTTGATATTTTATGTTTTATATTTGATATTTTATGTTTTATATTTGATATTTCATGTTTCATATTTGATATTTTATGTTTTATATTTGTATTTGATATTTTATGTTTTATATTTTATATTTTATGTTTTTATTTGATATTTTATGTTTTATATTTGATATTTTATGTTTTTTATTTGATATTTCATGTTTTATATTTGATATTTAATGTTTTATATTTGATATTTTGTGTTTTATATTTGATATTTTATGTTTTATATTTGATATTTTATGTTTTATATTTTATATTTGATATTTTATGTTTTATATTTAATTTTTTATGTTTTATATTTAATATTTTATGTTTTATATTTGTATATTTTATGTCTTATATTTGATATTTTATGTTTTATATATTATATTTGATATTTTGTGTTTTATATTTGATATTTTGTGTTTTTATATTTGATATTTTATGTTTTATATTTGATATTTTGTGTTTTATGGTTGATATTTTATGTTTTATATTTGATATTTTATGTTTTATATTTATATTTGATATTTTATGTTTTATATTTTATATTTTATGTTTTTATTTGATATTTTATGTTTTATATTTTATATTTTATGTTTTATATTTGATATTTCATGTTTTATATATGATATTTCATGTTTTATATTTGATATTTTGTGTTTTATATTGAATATTTTATGTTTTATATTTGATATTTTATGTTTTATATTTGATATTTTATATTTTATATTGAATATTTTATGTTTTATATCTGATATTTTGTGTTTTATATTTGATATTTTATGTTTTATATTTGATATTTTATGTTTAATATTTGATATTTTGTGTTTTATATTCGATATTTCATGTTTTATATTTGATATTTTATGTTTTATATTCGATATTTTATGTTGTATATTTGATATTTTATGTTTTATATTTAATATTTTATGTTTTATATTTTATATTTTATGCTTTATATTTGATATTTTATGTTTTATATTTAATATTTTATGTTTTCTATTTGATATTTTGTGTTTTATATTTGATATTTTATGTTTTATATTTGATATTTTATGTTTTATATTTAATATTTTGTGTTTTATATTTGATATTTTATGTTTTATATTTGATATTTTATGTTTTATATTTAATATTTTGTGTTTTATATTTGATATTTTATGTTTTGTCTTAGATATTTTATGTTTCATATTTGATATTTTATGTGTTATATTTGATATATTATGTTCTATATTTGATATATTATGTTTTATATTTTATATTTTATGTTTTTATTTGATATTTTATGTTTTATATTTGATATTTTATGTTTTTTATTTGATATTTCATGTTTTATATTTGATATTTAATGTTTTATATTTGATATTTTGTGTTTTATATTTGATATTTTATGTTTTATATTTGATATTTTATGTTTTATATTTTATATTTGATATTTTATGTTTTATATTTAATTTTTTATGTTTTATATTTAATATTTTATGTTTTATATTTGTATATTTTATGTCTTATATTTGATATTTTATGTTTTATATATTATATTTGATATTTTGTGTTTTATATTTGATATTTTGTGTTTTTATATTTGATATTTTATGTTTTATATTTGATATTTTGTGTTTTATGGTTGATATTTTATGTTTTATATTTGATATTTTATGTTTTATATTTATATTTGATATTTTATGTTTTATATTTAATATTTTATGTTTTTATTTGATATTTTATGTTTTATATTTTATATTTTATGTTTTATATTTGATATTTCATGTTTTATATATGATATTTCATGTTTTATATTTGATATTTTGTGTTTTATATTGAATATTTTATGTTTTATATTTGATATTTTATGTTTTATATTTGATATTTTATATTTTATATTGAATATTTTATGTTTTATATTTGATATTTTGTGTTTTATATTTGATATTTTATGTTTTATATTTGATATTTTATGTTTAATATTTGATATTTTGTGTTTTATATTTGATATTTCATGTTTTATATTTGATATTTTATGTTTTATATTCGATATTTTATGTTGTATATTTGATATTTTATGTTTTATATTTAATATTTTATGTTTTATATTTGATATTTTATGCTTTATATTTGATATTTTATGTTTTATATTTAATATTTTATGTTTTATATTTGATATTTTGTGTTTTATATTTGATATTTTATGTTTTATATTTGATATTTTATGTTTTATATTTAATATTTTGTGTTTTATATTTGATATTTTATGTTTTATATTTGATATTTTATGTTTTATATTTAATATTTTGTGTTTTATATTTGATATTTTATGTTTTGTCTTAGATATTTTATGTTTAATATTTGATATTTTATGTGTTATATTTGATATATTTTGTTCTATATTTGATATTTTATGTTTTATATTTCATATTTCATGTTTAATATTTGATATTTTATGTTTTATATTTGATATTTTATGTTTTATATTTGATATTTTGTGTTTTATATTTGATATTTTGTGTTTTATATTTTATATTTTATGTTTTATATTTGATATTTTATGTTTTATATTTTATATTTGATATTTTATGTTTTATATTTGATATCTCTCTTCCCACCCTCCACCTGATATAGTTACTAATCCAATAAACCATTCAAGCAGCCCCTCTATTTACAATCATAGAACTAGCAATAATAATAATAATAATAATAATATTTCTCCTAACAGCCATCCTAACACTTAGCAACACTCATTATCCCCTCCAAAACGGTCCTCCTGCCTTTGTTCACCACAATGAACAAAATTCAAACTATTTCCCCAGTACAAATCAGCAAATTAATATTAATTTCAGACCTTGAGCTGTTAATAAAGTACATACATATATCGGCGCTACTTCAACATTAATTAAGAAAAAAATATTAAACCACACTTCTTCTTTTTACAACCATAATTCTAATAATAACCAAGAAACTTCTCTAACCATTTTAATTAAAAAACTTAATTCTTACAATATCCCCTTCTCAATTAAATGGACTATCATAAAAAAGGTTAAGTCTTATACTCCAGGCTCTAAGTCATGTCGCTTCTGCACAACCGAAGCTATAATTAAAATTACTTCCCTTCAATGCAGTAAACTCTAAAATCGAACTAACCTCCTACTGCAAACATAAGTACAAATTTAAATATGGTAAATTTGAAATTACATAGTTATTAAATTAACCTTTCAGATATATATTTTTTTCTATAACATTATCGTTTTTTCTACATACTTTCTTAGCATTTTATAACTTTGTAATTTTTATTGTAATTTTTTATTTCTTCTTTGTTTGGACAGTTTTATATCTGCAATCTCCGTTTTAGTGTTTAAATATTCCTATCAATCAAATATATCCTCTACCTACACATTTATATTCTGCATGTATGTTAAATTATATTTTACTATATGCATTTACTTATATACTCAATTGCCTTATTCCGGAATTTGTAGATACCGGCCATCCTCTCTCCTTAAAATGTTTTTTTTATTTATTTACTCATCTATTTACTTATATATATATATATATATATATATATATATATATATTGTGTGTGTGTGTGTGTATGGGTGTGTTTGTTGTTCACACACACATATATATATATGTATATGTTTAATTGTATGTATTCATATATATGTATGTATATATTTAATTTATCTTTAATTCATTTGCTTCCTTTAATAACTCCTGCTGATAATTTAATTCTTAAGTAATAACTTGTATATTTCAGTTGACCCCTTTCTGCTTTAAATTTAGCGCCATTTCAACGTCATCTTGTCTGAGTCATTTTGACATTGGCCTTTGTATTCTAAAATTAATCACCATTCAATTTTTTTCTTCTTCACTCATTTTTCTAAAATCAGCCCAGCCTTCACAGTCATTTTAAATTATTTTTTCTACGCACATCTTATCTTTCTCTTAATAATATTATTTGAACTCATCCCTTTTCCTTGTACCCATTTGTGAATTATTCCACAGCTTTTTGGATTACTTTGGACCATCTTCCAATTACGCGATTCCCTTGGATTTTACTTGTGGAAATGGAAATTTAATCAACTTTTTTGGATATTTGATTTTACCCTCCACCAGACTATCCATTCACGTTAAATCACCTCTTTCTTCACCCTATTCCCTCTGCTTCACTTTTTGTTACCAAATAAGATCTATGACTTACTTGTAGTTTCATTATATACTTTTGCAAGCAAAATCCGATCCCGCATTTTGCTAAATCCTAATCTCTGATGAGAAGGAAAGTATTTCTTCGAAACTCCATGCATTAAGGACTATCCACTTATTTTGTGCTTCCTTTTTAAAATTAAATATGTTTTAACTCTTTTTCGAAGTGTTTTTTTTTATTAACTACTTGTTCTTATATATATATATATATATATATATATATATATATATATATATATATATATATATATATATATATTAACTACTTGTTCTTATATATATACTAGCGAGGGGTACCCGGCGTTGCCCGGGTGTTTTTTTGGGGTATGTGAAAAAACCCGGAAATGTGAAAAAAAAAAACAGGTGCCCGTGAAAAAAAACGAAGCCTTCACGACGCGCAGTTGGAAAATAGTAAAGTGTTAAAAAAAAAACAGGTGCGCGTTGTTGATTGACGTGATGGCGATAGGTATTCAGCAGTAAGCATTTTGTGCGGGACAGTTTTGAATGAGGTGAATAAATCGGTTTGTTTGTTTTTAAAAACCCGCTCCCTGTTTATTAGGAGGAGCGAAATGAAAGCTACAGTCTGATATGACGAAGTCGACATTGAACAAACGTTACTTAGCTCTCTTGAGACAACTGGCTTTCGGCCTGTTGTATTTATTTGCTTCCCCACTGAGCAAATTAGGCACAAGGCCGTTTTTTAATGTGGAGAGAGAGAGGGGGGGGAGGAAAAGGGGGGACCAGCTCCCGAGAGGTGGGAAATGGGAGCTGGATAATAACTGTTGGTCTGTAGGGTGATCCCTACATTGACCAAGGTCAGATATGTGGGGCTACCCCCACATATGGTCTGTGCTGGTCTTTGCTTGCAGCATCTGTCGGAACAGATACTACACTTTGAGATATTAAATCCTTTATTCATGTTAAAAATACATTGAAAATCAACAATGAACAAAAAACTTAGGCACATGGCCAACTCAAAAGGGGGGATTGTGGGTGTCGTTGGTCATCCTTGTCACTCCAGAACTAAACAAAATCAAAAGTTTCTCCCAGCTAGTATCTTTCACCATAATACCACATTCATCCTTTCATACTGGGGGATATCCTACTTAACTCCCAATTTTTTAAAAACATTTTTTATTGACGTGTAAAAACAAAACAAGATAACAATAAAAATGGTACAATAATTCATTTGTGTCGAGGGGGGGGGGAAGGGGGGGGTAGTAGGACCCTCCCAACCCCGTCTAGTTGATAGACTGCCCGTTCCACTAGGTTTGTAAAAGGAACCTGGCTTCTGCGGGTCAGTCTCTAAGTGGGGATACCCTCTAGATGGGGGTGAATGGAGAAAAGAAAAGAAAAGAAAATTTTGTGGGTAAGGAATGGGGGTTAGTTTGTATTTCTTTCTCTCCAAGATAAGTGAAATTTAGAGGAGTGGGTGAAAACAAAAATTGCAAGAAAGAGGGGATGGGGATCTTGGAGGCTTCCTAATCGGAGAGGGATGGAACACACACTCAGCTAGCTGAGAGGCCACTTGTTTGATTTTACTTTACGGAACTGCGCGTTCCACATCTAGGCGGGGAACACGTATTCAAATTTGGCTCCTCTTCGTACACACAGATTTGCTACATGCATCCATCTTCTGTCAAATGCCGCGCGATGCAGCCTTCTTCTATCACATCTGATCTTCACCCGTAGTTGGTGTTTAAAGAAAGCGATCAGATCCTGATCAGAAAAAGACAACACCCCCCTGCAATCTTGCAGACGCAACGTCCAAATCATCATTCTCGCTACGGCCAGGATTGTAACGTAGACCATTTGTCTTTCCCGGTCCCACGGTGGCCTCACATTGTCCACAACATTGGATACGGTAATTGGGCGAGGATGCTCAGGATCGATGCAAGCCGTCACCTCACCAACATACGAGCAGTACCGGCGGAGTTCGCGGCAATCGAAGAAAGCATGATCAGCCGTTTCTACAGCCATTGTCCCACAATGGGGACAATCAGGCGACTCCAAAAACCCAGAACTGCATTGTACGTTGTTGAGTGGAAGTGCATTTCGGGCCAATCGCCAGGTGAGAGAGAACTCCGAATTGTTTAGATGACTCGAACCTGGCGCCCAGCTCCATGCGGAGCGGATCTCACTCTGCTGCCAACCCAAACGCGCACATAGCGGGTCGTCAGCAGCCCCCCTCACTAGATCCCTGTGGAGTTCCCTACGGGTAGCAGTCACAAGGTCGCTGGACCTTGGTAGTCGCTTTAGCGCGGCTCGGCACTCTTTCATGTAGGCAGATTCTCCCCGTGGCCTGCGACGGCTCTCAATAGAAGGGTCAAGAATGAGGTCGGGGAAGGCGGCAGTAACCACGGGGTGCCACGGTTGGTCATCTTGCATATAGTGGCTCAGGAAGGCCAGCCTCTCAGCGTCTCGATGACACTTCAAGTCCGGCATTCCCAAGCCTCCCTCAAACGGACGTTGAATACAGACCTGTCTGCTCACCCAGTGTCTTCCTCTGTCCCAAAGAAGTGAGGACAAGAGTTCGACGAGAGCTGTTAGGTGTTGTGCAGGCAGGGGAAGTACAGCCAGTCGGTAAAGGATGAGAGGAAAGACGTAAGTGGCGCACGCCTCAGCTCTACCCTTTAAGGAAAGTTTCCTACGAAGCCACGAATTGACTGCAGCGTCCACCTTTGACCGTACCTCCAACCAATTTTTGTCAAGCTGGAGACCTGGTCCGAACCACACGCCGAGGATCCGAACTGGGCCATCTGTCCAGCTGAAGGGCGCCGGGAGGTTAGCGTTGCCACTCCAGGCGCCCAACCGCAGTCCTACCGACTTGCTGCGGTTCATCTGGGTCCCTGTAATTCTTTCATACTGAGCGAGTGCCTCTGACATGATCTTGATGTCTCTGAAGCTCGACACAAAGATCGTGACATCATCGGTGAACGCGGATACCTTGGCGGCTGAGCCACCGGGTATTTCAATTCCGTGCAGGGCAGAATTTGTTTCCCCACGTCTCAGCTTGCGGAGCAGGGGCTCCAAAGCCAGGACATAGAGCAGGGGCGACAGCGGACAACCCTGACGAACCGACCAAGAGATACCAAATGGTTTTGAGCGCTTTCCGTTTACTTGCACGACGGCTGTGGGCTGTCGATACATCACGGAGATCCACTTGCAGAAGTCCAGTTTAAAACTGGCGGCCTCTAAGACAGATGCCAAGAAACGATGGTCGACCCTCTCGAAAGCTTTGGACTGATCTAAGTTGATCAGCGCGGCTTCCGTGTCATCATCTATCCCTCCCTCTAGGATCATGCGGATCAGGTGCAAGTTGTTCTGAATCGATCTCCCCTTCATAGCGTAGTTCTGTTCCGGTTCAACCAACTCGCCGATAACAACCTGCAGCTGATTCGACATGACCTTGGCCAAAATCTTCAACTCTGTGTTTAGCAGAGTTATGGGCCTGTAATCGTCTAACTCTTCCCCACCATGCCCGTCACCTTTCCTCAGCAATGTGATCACTCCCTTGGTGACTTGCCCCGGGATGGATCCCTGAGCAAACCAATGGTTGAACACATCCGTCAGAAGAGGCAGAAACATGGGCGACAGGCTCAAATACAGTTCGTATGGCAGGCAATCGAGTCCTGGCGATCTGTCACAGCTGACCTGCTTCAGCGCAGTAAAGACCTCCCGCTCGGTCACCCGGCCCTCACAACTAGCCGCTCTAGCCACCTCGAGGCGGGGAGATTCAGCCAAATAGTCACTAAACTCAAGGACCGGAAGATCGGACTGCTGCGTAAAACGCTCCTTGAAATGTTCTCGAAACCCCTCGCAGATCTCCCGAGTCGATTCAAGGATGTGTCCATCTGGATGTCTTGCCTTTGCAATGTACTTGTCCGAGCCACGCCTAGAAATTTCACAACGCATGTCAGTGTTGGAATTGACTGCTTCATTGCCTACCTTTCTAAGCCTAGCTCTGACTACTTGACCTTCATAATGCTCGCTATTCTCATGCAGAAGGCCCTGCTTAGCTAGTTCCTGACTAACCCTATCACCCTCCTCTGTAGCCCGGGCTAGTTTCTGCTCTAGCTTCTTCTTTGTCTTGGCCTTATCTAGTGCGAGGCGCTGGGCATACTTGATGGAGAAGGTTCTAATTTTGGCTTTTAGACCTACCCACCACTAACTCCCGGTAACCGCCCCCACTAGTGCTTTTTGAATTAATTCTATTAGCTTCTCTTGGAAGTCTTGTATCTCCAGAAGGGAAGTGTTTAACTTCCATTGAGCCACTAACTTTGACCTATTTCCTAGCTTCAGCCGGGCCATAACTAGTTTATGATCCGTCTGGCTTAGCCAAGTGAATGTGGGACAAGATAAGAAGTCTACTTCGCCTCTCCTAACTAACATCCTATCCAAGTAAGTGTTTGGATAGGAGGAAACACTATTGGTCCACGTCCACATCTCCTGCCCCGGATGCTCGAACCGAAACCTGTCGACCAGACCGCATCTAGCCATCAGATCAGCCAGGCTGGATTCGCACCTCTCCGATCCTCTAGCATCGCTTCCTACCTTATCTATCTCGGGGTCTAAGATGGCGTTCCAATCTCCCATTAGCACTACCCACTTCTGACAATCTACAAACGCGTCAAGCTGACTGAAGAATGAGACCCTCTCACGAGCGGTGCTGGGCGCATGAACCGCGATCACCTGAAACACAGAATCTTTTACGGCAACATCGGCCACAACCAGTTTGCCCACCGCATCTCTATGGACAACGTCGACCATCACCGACAGGGTACATTTAACCAGCACGGAAACTCCCTTCCCCCGCGGGCTGCCATATGCTGAGAAAACCTCAAAATCTCGGGCCAGCACCTGACAGTCCACAGAGGAAACGAAATGCGTCTCCTGAATCGCAGCCACATCCACTCCCAGGGACAAGAGGTCGTGCCGGAGGCGAGCCACCCGATCCGGTGATCTCAAGCCCCTCGCATTCAAACTAGCCAAATTCAAAGCCATGGTACCTACCTTAGTGTGTGTCACACTCAGCTCTGAAGTCAGCTGGGGAGAGGACGCCGACGTTATGTGCCATGCTCAAGGTGGTCAGGTTTTTCATATCCTGACCTTCTCTCGCAATGCCACCGACGTCCAAAGGATAAATTAATTTTATGGCCCTGTAGAGTGACGGATGGACCAACACTGGAACCCTTCTCTTGCATTGTTTTGACAGTTCATCAAGAGAAGGGTCATTTTTTTTCACCAGTTCAATTCCCAGAAACGCCCCTTCAGCGGCCTGCAGCCTTGTCCACAAGTTTGTCTTGCAGGCCTCTGGAGTTCTGACAAAAGTTATTAGGAGTGGGGCGTCCAAAAATATGAGGGGATATCTACATCTTTCCCCTCTATCTATTTGTAATCGAGCAGAGGTTTTAAGTTTTTCCTCTGCCGATGGGAAATGTCTGTGGCCACAGATAGAGGGTCTACATAACATAGTTCCTCAGGGGCAAGGACCTTTAGTCTGGTTTGTCTGTAAGAGGCAGAGGAGTCTCTCCCCTCCCTCGGTTCATTCTTTTCCTTTTCTTTTTGGGGTAGTGGCTCAGTTTGCCTTGGTGTGGGGACAGGTGTTTGTGTGGTGCCTGGTGTTGGTGTTTGTGTGGTGCCTGGTGTTGGTGTTAGTGTGGTGTCTGGTGTTAGTGCGGTGTCTGGTGCTGGTGCGGTGTCTGGTGTTGGTGTTGGTGCAGTGTCAGGTGTTGGTGTGGTGTCTGGTGTTGGTGTGGTGTCTGGTGTTAGTGCGGTGTCTGGTGTTGGTGCAGTGTGTGGTTTGGGGGTGGAAGTGGATTTTGTTGTTAGGGGTGGTGTATGTTCACAGGGAGTGGGGGCCACCTTTTCTTCCTCTTTTCTTCTTTTGTTTTTCTTTTTTATTCTTTCGAATGAACCGGGGAGAGGTGAGGTTGAGTTCCTCTCCCTCTCACTTGTGGATTCATCCTCAGAGGAGCAGTCTTTTCTCCGCTTGATCCCCGTCTCGATTGCAGCTGTTTTTGTTGTTGCTGCTCTCGCTGGTGTCATTGCTTCTGCTGCTTCTGCTGCACTTGCTGCTGCGGTAGTTGTTGCTGCAGTTGTTTCCGCGGCATTGGCTGTGGTGGCTGTTGTTGTTGCTGCATTTGCAGAGGCTGCTGCCTCGATTTTTGGGCTGGTGGTGGGACGGTGACAGAAGGGATTATGTGCTTCCGTTTTTGTCTCGCTACCGTGCTCCATTCTTCCCCCTTGGCTTCCTGGGTGGTTTGGGTTTTCCTTGGAGCTGGGGTTGGTGCTGCAGTTGCAGGGGTTGTTGCCGCCTGTTTTGGTGCGGGCGTTGTCTCAGGGGTTGTGACCGCCTTTTCGGTTGTTTGATTAGGGGTTACCCTTTGGGAGAATCTCCTAGCCATGTGGCCCTGCTTTTGGCAGAACCAACAGTGTGGACGACGGCCCTCCGTGACTACCGTTATGCTGGCGTTTTTGTATGTCAGCAGCGGTGGTATCGCTCGAACACCCTCCCTCTTCAGCCTCATTGCTATTGTGTAGCAGCCCAGGTGAGTCCCAGTTTTTGACCATACTGGGGTCACCTGTTCCACCTCACCGTACTGGCTGAAGAGGCATCCTAACACTTCCGCAGGTATTTGGGTTGGCACATTAAATACCTGCACCCGAGTCCTTCTCTTGCCCTGGTATTCAGGTATTAGTTTGACTCTCCCATGCTTTATTTCTTGGAGGGACAGTCTCTCCGCATCGTCCTTGGTGGGTAGGAGGATGTCCCACATGGCGAAGCTCCTCTCGTACAGGTATAGTACCGGGATGTTAAGTTTGTGGAGGAGCCCCACCATGTCTTCCTTCTTCATCCCTAGGAGGCGGTTTTCCGATATATCGGAAATGGCAAAGGACAGGACTCTGCCCTCAATCGCCTCCCTGGCACCTGGTATGGGTTTTATATCTGCCCCCTCTATGTATTGTCTGTACTTTGTCAGGTACAGGTCTCTATACTCTTGAGGGGACAGTTGTTTTTCTACAGTCTTCCCCCACGCAGACCCTCTTGGTGGTGTTGGTGTTGGTATGGGGTTTTTGGTGGGGTTAGACCGTTTTTGGACTTTTATGGAGGTCGCCCCTGCCTGTTTATTGGCGACGCTTCCTGCCTCCCCAGATTTCTTGGTCAGTCCTTTTGTGGGAGTGTCATATTTTTGGGGGGCGGCTCCCTTTTTAGTGTCTTTTTCGGGAGCAGCTTCCCGTTTTGGGTAGACGGCCTCTTGGGGAGCATGATCTTTTTTGTTTACTTTGAGGCCATCTGCCCCTTCCTCGTTTGTGAGGTCCAGGCGGTATGCCCCCTCATTTTCTTGATCTGCTCCCCTTTTGGGAGAGAAGCCCTCCTGGGGAGCGCTGTCCCCTTTATTGTCCTTTTGGTCTGGCACCTCCTCCTTTTTGTGGTTGGAGTAAGATGCTACGACCGATTTTGGTTTTGCTCCCCTTTGGGGGGAGTCGCCCTCTGGGGAGATGTTGTTAAATTTTTCTCCTCCTGGGGAGCGTCCAATGGTGTCATACCTGGGCGGTACGCCCCGTCAGCGGTTGTTTTTTCTCTTGTTGGGGAGTCGTCCTCTTGGGGAACAGTAGCCCCCTGGCTGGGAGTATCCATATTGGTGGGCCCCTGGCTGAGGGTATCCATATTGGTGGCCTCCGGGCTGGGGGTGTCGCTTTTGGGTCTTTCTTTTAAAAAAAAATCACTAAAAAAAGTGACGTGGAATCAGCGTCCAAAGTGGGGAGCCGACTTTGGCGCCAAAAGGCGGCAAGAGGGGAGATAGAACTGAGAGAGGGAGTGGGAAGTTAGTGGAGAGAAGAGAGAAGGTGTTTCCGACCCTCCCTCGCGGGAAGGTCGTAAATTATCAGCTCGGATCCCCCCCCGTGGGGGAGGGGGGAGAGCAGAGAAAGACAGACAAAGTGGGGGTGCGGACAGAACGCTACCCAACAAGCTCATCAGGTGTTCCGGGCACGAGAATGTGTCGCCAGAACAGCACTGCCTCGCGCGGTGTATGTATCAGAATATATACTACACTTTGAGATATTAAATCCTTTATTCATGTTAAAAATACATTGAAAATCAACAATGAACAAAAAACTCAGGCACATGGCCAACTCAAAAGGGGGGATTGTGGGTGTCGTTGGTCATCCTTGTCACTCCAGAACTAAACAAAATCAAAAGTTTCTCCCAGCTAGTATCTTTCACCATAATACCACATTCACCCTTTCATACTGGGGGACATCCTACTTAACTCCCAATTTTTAAAATATTTTTCATTGACGTGTAAAAACAAAAAAAGATAACAATGATCTTGTCGCCCCCCCCCCCCGGAGGGCTTTCGGCCTGTTGAGTCGAGTTTCACTTTTTTTTATACCGAAAACCGAATGTAACGCATGCCGATGCGGGAAATGTCGAATAATTAACGTTTGAAAGTCAATAAAATTAAATAGGCAGGCGAGCTCCGTGGATAACTCCGAGATATTACAATTTATAAATGATATAAAAAGTTTTAAGAAGTTGTGAACCGAGCAAGCGCTTCTTTGAAAGAAGCCTTTTGTGGACATCGAGGAAAAGCGTACATACATACACACATACATTTTCGCTTTTATATATATAGATAACTACTTGTTCTTATATATATATATATATATATATGTGTGTGTGTGTGTGTGTATGTGTGTGTGTGTGTGTGTGTGTGTGTGCTACTTATGCATTTAACGAACCAGGCGTAACTAAGTGTTTGGCTTGGATTTCTCTAGAACACGGCGTCAATAGCTTGGGTTTAGCTGCTGCCAATCACAATACCGTGCGCCGTGTTTCAACTCAACGCGCGTGCGCACCGAGAATTCCGATACCAACTGGAAGAGAGAAAAAGGAAAAAGAAAAAACAAGCAAACAATTCGATCGTTTCTTGCTTAAAATTGCTTAAAATTCAAGAAACGCTGACATGAACTTGACCATCTTAGCTAACCAGCTCCAGATCCTGGAGGCTGTGATACAATTTTGTCAGCAGAGGAAATTGATGTCAGAGTCGATGAAGTGCTGAACCTGTGGCTTGGTATGCGTACTAGTCAAGCAAGAAAGCCTCACGGATGGGTACGGCTGGAGATGCAGCAATGTAAAATGATGCCGTTGGACAACTATTTTGCCAAATCGCGGCTAAGGATCGCCTGCATTCTGAAAATAATTTACCTGTTGCCGTTCGAGATGGCGACTACAAAAACATCCAGCGTGAATAGGGGTTGCACTCATGTCACACAATTATTGATTTGAAGGATTTCCTGCGAGACATTTGCTAGGATTACTTTCTCAGCAATCCCCGACAGATAGGAGTCCCAGGCCATACGGTTGAGATCGACAAGTCCGTCTTCAACCGCCGAAAACATAATGTCAGTAGATTTCTGACACCGGTCTGTGTCTTCTGTGGATACGACCCCGCCAATAAGGAGGGTTTCTTGGTGAGCGTATCAAATAAGAATGCTGAAACCCTGCTTCCACTAAGAAAAATAAATATACATTCTGCCAGGGACCGCGGTCGTATCAGACTGTTGGAGGGCCTATAGCAAAGTGGGAGGAGAGAGGTATCACCATTTAACGGTGAATCACAGCTAAATCAGCGAATAATTTCTTGACTATCTTATCAGTTTAGTACAATGTTCAATTTTCGATGTAACGCACTTTTTCTTCTTTTTTTTGTGTAAAAATACAAAACTCTTAGTTGCCATCATTGTTCTTAATTTTAGTACTTGTATTAGTTACTAGCAAGATTCGTTTCCCGGCGTTGTCCGAGGAAATTTTTAAAAAATGCTAACTAAAAATTCTATATATTAAAACGATAGCGTGTGTGTTATTTTTATGTGTCACGTTTTACATCCGGGTCGTTTAATTGTTATGTACTTCCATTTTTTGTCATAAATAATTTTATCAAGAATTCTTTATGAGTTTTGGTTTCGGTTAAATCATCTTTTTTTATATAAATAATTTTATCAAGAATTCTTCATAAGTTTTGGGTTCGGTTCGATTAGAGCTGATTGCACTCCAGTAATCTATTTTTTAATAAATAATTTTATCAAGAATTCTTCATATGTTTTGGTTTCGGTTTTGATTATGGCTTAATAATAAGTTTTGGTTTCGGTTTTGATACAAGCAGATGCACCCAAGTCATATGGATATATTATTTTGTTTTTGAAATCGCAACTTTATAATATATAAAAATTGCTAGAACATTAACGCTATAATAATATATATGAAATCTGCAAGAATTAAAATATCATATTTAAGCGTACTTTACGACCGAGCTACACCAGGCGTCCTTGCTAGCTTGGATAAATACTTTTGCAGTTTTAACAAAAAAGCTACAATAATATCAGAGCGTCTCCATTTATGCGTAACATCTACAGAATGCCAACATCAATATATTACATAGGAATGAGTCCCCTGTGGAATTTCCACAGGTCTCGTTAGTATAAATAATTCTTTTTTTAATGAACTTAAAATTAACTTATTTATGTTTATATGTATATATAACATCTGAAAATATAATTCATGAATATAATTATTTCCGTGCTAATCCTTATTTGATTCTCATAAATTGATGAAATTTTATTCTTTTGCATTAAATGATCAGTAGAGACGTCATCATTTTATGCGTATTTTACGAAGATGTTTATAGTCATTTTTTATTAACGGATGAAGCAAAAGCGTAAAATATTAATAATGGAAGTAAAGTCTAATAATGAAAAAACATAGGAAGTCTGTTCTCAAAGTTTTATGTTTCAAACTGAACATCTCGGAAGAATAGAATGAAAATCATCTTAATCAACAGATTATATATATTAATGAAAAGTTTTTTTGTTTTCAAAACATTAATATTGAATTCACCTGCTTCGATTATGTACGAATTCACGGTAAACATAAAATAAATATTATGCTAGCACAGATAATGTTAAAATTTCGAGGCAGCGTAATATACATATTTTGTTTAGATTTCATTAAATGAAATATGGAGATTAATACTGAATTCACAGAAAACATAAAATAAATATTACTCCAACAATATATGCCGTTAAAATTCCGAGGGATTGTAATATATTTTCTTCAGATTTCATAAAATAAAATGCGAAGGGGGGGGGGGGAAGGCATCATGTACAAAAATAATTTTTCGAATCCTCCGACTGAATGGAAATATAAAATGCTGACGAAGAAATATTGGAAAATGATGGAACCAATATTTTTGTTTTAAGATTTTACAGACGGGGATTACTTTTACTATATAAATTTAACGTAAAATGAAACTCACTTTACGGCCAGTCAGTGTTCAAAAGAAACATATAATCGATCGGAGTTTCCATTTTTTGTGACAGGGGAATGGAAAAAGTCTCATATCGTTTGTGACTTTCTTAAATTTTCAATTTTATTACTCAAATTTATAGCGATATTAAAAACCGTTCCATCCAATGTAATGCATGTGTTAGGGATAAAAAAATATTTCTTGTTCTGTTTCAAATAAAAAAAAAACACTCTTCATTCATTAGTACCGTGCTGAAATAGTAATATTATTATTTAGAAAGCCATTCTTAAAATAGGGATGGAATGTTTTTCATGTAACTCAACTCTTGAGAAAGAAACGTATTCTTTATAAGAGTTATCCCTATTGTGTTTTTCTTTTTTTATTTTTCTAACGATGTAACAAAGACAAATATTGTTAAAAATTCATTCAACTTTAAAATCGTATCAAGAAAAAAAAGTAACCCGTTTCGTTACCTGTATTTTCATCTAACAATCAATGAAAAAAATGCCGTTAGTTATTAATGTAACTTGAAAATCCTATCCCCCCCCCCAAAAAAAAAAATGTAGCACGTTACAGATTCTGTATTTTTCTTATTTTGTATAAACACATTTTTTACTTTACATTTTTTATGTAAGAACTAGCAAGCTGCCCGCTTAAATATGATATTTTGATTAATGCAAATTTCGTATTTATCATTATAATGGCATTGCCCGGGTTTTTTTTGTGTGTGTGTGGGGGGGGTGTTGAGCAAAAAAAAAAGCAATAGTAGGCAGGCAAACTCGAACTCGTAATGTGAATGAGGAAAAGAAAGTGAAAAGAAAAATGTGATGTCTTTGCCATTGGACCCATCGCCAAACCGGAAGTCACGTAGGTTTAAATTAAGGCTCGTCAATCGAAAATAGAGATGATTTCTGAAAATATCGGCGAAAAAAGTGCCCAGTTAAGGGTGAAGGAATTAATGTTTTTAACCGATTTTTCTCTATTTGTCATCCGAAAGGTCGAGCTTTAAAACAATACCGATTTCGTGAAAATCCGTCGCCTCTCGAAATTTTTAGGCAGACATACAAACATACATACATACATTTAAACAGACAGATTTATATTATAGACCAACCTGGGTGCCCGGCGTTTCCCGGGTGTTTGGAGGTGTTTGTTGAACAAAAAAAAATGTTATAGTAGGCAGGCAGTCTCGAACCCATGACACAAAGGCGGAAAAGAAAGTGGAGGTGAGTGTGAGAAAAAAAAAGAAAGGAAAATTGCAAGTGCAAAAAAAAGGTGGTAGTAGGTAGGTTCGAACCCGTACCGTGAAGGAGGAAAAGTAAGAAAAAAAAAACCCTGACGCGTTAGCTGTTGCGCCCATCGCCAAACCGAAAGTGACGTAGGTTTAAATTATGGCTCCACAATCAAAAAGAGGCGATGACTTTCGAAAATATCGGCGAAAAAAACGATCCCCCCCTGTAGAAAAGTGCCCAGTTGAGGGTGAAGGAATTAATGTTTGGGGCCATTTTTTCGATATTTGTCGCCTGAAGGATCGAGCTTCAAAATTATGCCGATCTCATGAAAATCCGTCGCTTCTGTCGAAAGTTTTAGGCAGACATACATTTAGACAGACAGGTGAGATTTATATTATAGACTAGCGCCGGTACACGGCGTGGCTCCGGTGTTTTTAGGTGTGTGTGTGTGTGTGTGTGTGTGTGTGTGTGTGTGTTTGGGGGGTAGATCAAAGCAACACCCTGTTTAAATATTAAAAAAACGAACAAAACAAAAAAATATAGCGAAAACAGTTTTGGGAGGGATGTAGGTAGGCTCGAACCCGAAGCCTTGAGGTTAATAGTCTAATGACATAGCATGACGCCACGAAGGCAGGGACTTCATAAGAGTCGAAAATAAGCATTTAAACCCCAGGTGGTTTTCTAGGCCAAATATCACGCCATACCAGTAGCAGTAGCGGAGAAAACGAATTCACATCGCAAATTTTGTAAGATAAAAGTCGCTGAAATAAAAGATATTTACGACGGCGTCTTGTAAATGTTAGATATTATCATCTCGGTAGCATATAAAATTTTATAAGAATGAGCGACCAACCCGAGAACCACGCCGAAAAAAGCCTTTGCCGGACATACAGAAAAAATGCACACACACACTAACACACAAACACACATTTTGGCTTTTATATATATAGATTATATTGGACTCAATATATAATAATGATTTAAAAAGTTTAAAAAAAATGACTCGTGCGCCATCACTGAGAATCAAAACCAAAACGTTTAGTTTATGATTTACTTTTTCCTTCGACATTAATGCCTGAGCTATGAAGACATGTTTGCTACAAGGCTAAAAATTAAAGCATAAACCAACAGCTATTACGTTATGCATGTATATTCATAATGCTGCCGTTCGACCTTCACCTGGCAAATTCAATTTCTTTAATTAAAACACTTTGGCAACGATTTTCCCTAGCTATTTTTTTCTTTGGGGCTATCTTAAAGACAGTCTACACAGGGAAACTCAGAAACATCACGGAACTTAAGGAAGCCATCAGGGAGGAGATGAGAGCCATTACCAATTCGGTCTGTAAGAACGTCATGGACAACTTCGTGCTGCGCCTCAAGAAATGCACAGAGCTAAATGGAGGCTATCTAGAACATATGCCGTAGAATGGAGAAAAAAGGCCAAAGACCCTAGTGTTTTGATGTGATATTTTGAATATAATAAACTAGTTATGACCAAGGTTTCATTTCATTCGGACAAAACACGAAAAGACAGGGGCCTAATTAGAGTTGGGGCCCGTTTTTTTTTTGGTCACCCTGTATAACAAAGTTGTATTTTCTTTTTGAATAAATAGAAACAAGGGGTTTTAATAAAAAATATTAATACAAAAAGAAATTTGTAGGAGTATATATTAATAATATAATTATATATATATATATATATATATATATATATATATATATATATATATATGTGTGTGTGTGTGTGTGTGTGTGTGTGTGTGTGTGTGTGTGTGTGTGTTCGCGCGCTTGTGTGTGTGTGTACGTGTGTGGAGCACATTCTGTGTCTTGCATGAACACCCAAAATAAAATAAAAACATACATAAACAAAAGAATGAGTAAATCAGAATTAACATGTCCAAAAAAGAAAGACACATTTGAAAATAAAAACAGAAAACAATTAAATAAAATTTAGTTATTCTTGTAATACAAAAATTGTATTCCGAGATTTTTCTTTTGTTTTGAATTGTTCAGTGTCATTATAAACGTTCTCCGTCAAGTATAAGTGAAAAAAAAAATGGCGAATTTGTTAGGTTATCTGTAGTCATCTAAAATAATTATATGTTATTTAGGGAGTGAAGAGATCCGGTAAATATTATTTTGATTTGTTTTGGCTATCGTACCAGTCACCATTTAATAGTTGGGTTTTGCATAGAATTGCATGAATGAAAGCTGTAACAGGTATGTATGTAAATGTTAGAATTTCTATGAGGTCTAGTGTACGTGTATGGGTAATGATTTTTTATAAGCATTTCTAATTCTATTCCGAAAATGAAGTAAAGGAACCCAATTTAATAGGACGATATATAAACACATTGTTTTCATAGTATTTGTATACGAAATCGGCCATTTGGTGCTAGTTGAGGTGTCCGTTTTTATTTTATGATCTCCTATGTTTAAAACTAAGTGCCTGTAATCTTAATATCTACTGTAAACTGGTAGGTACGGTTTAAACTATTAAATTATTAAGAATAAGAAAGAGGTTGTTAAATGAATATGTAAGCTGCTGTGTTATGTAGTAAATATTAATATGTAGAAAGTAAAATATTAAACCGACTACACGCGGAAAAGTTTTTTTAATAAAAGTAAGTAGTGATTTTGGGTTCAGAATGAGGAGTGAATTGCACTAGTTAATGCCTTTCCTACTCTCTCGGTGCGAATTATGTATTTAAGAGAGTATTTCCAGTATAAAAAAAAGTAAGAATTGTAAAACAGGGACAAAATCTATGTATTGTGGGCTAGAAACACTTTAGTAGTAACTGTAAGAGGTAAACGTAAAAGTGATGCATAGAAAGTGTTTACTTATTATTGTGAAATTTCGAAAAAATAATTCCATTTTATTAATGTAAATTAACTTTATAAACTTAGTAGTGTTCGACAATTAAAATTTATTCATAAATTCATGTTTTAATATGTACAAATGGAATACTATGTTTTATGGACGTAATTTTCTGTTTAAATAAAAGAAATTTATGTCCATGTAAACAAAACAGAGGAAAAATTTGGCCAAATTACTATGTCTGACGAAGTAAACATGAATCAGTCGTAGGTATTTGCATTTTTCAGTTGTAAAAAATTTATTGGACAATTATCTATGTTGATTATCCAATAAAAGTAAACGATAAATATCAGTAAATATCTATTAGTGAAAGAAATATTCGATCGGATATAATTTGTAATCGATGAAATTGGTTAGAATTTTATTCTTGTGCAATAAATTCCAACTGAAATTTTCAATGATTTACTGGTTGAGCAGAATCCAATATCGATTTCTCATATGCAACACCGTAGCAGTCTAACTCTGAAAGTCAGACTAACTTTTCTTTATATATATGACTAGCAGAAGTACTCGTCGATGACTGGGTTCAAAAACAGCCTACAGGAAATGGACTGTGATTGATGAAAGTATGATAAGTTATGAAAAGGAGGGGGTTGTAAAGAGATAGGTTTGATACTCCAAAATTTTACCCTAAGCAAAATATGATGAAAGTAGAGATAATTTTTGTGAAAATATATTTTTTTATATCAACTTTGTTTCCATTCGTAGCCAAGAGTGACCAACAAAATGATGTTTCCTTACAGAGAGAAAATGTTATATATATAATAATATAAATATACAAGAAATAAATGTTACCATAGTCAATAAAAATTACTTTTATGGTAGAAAAGTTCATTGGTTTGCATTTTTAAGTAGTTTGTAAAAAAATTTTTTTTAATTCACGAACCGGTTGAAATAAATCAAAATGGCAGCGACTTTGAAATAGAGAGCCCCGTTTTCAATTTGAAGGAGGGGCACCTGATCATTCTGTGTTAACAATTTAAGAGAGTTCCGTCGACGTAAGGAATATTTATAAACATATTTTAATGTTTTCCGTTATTTTGTGCTTGAGGAATTGTGGCATGTGTAGTTTATATAAAAATTCATTTAAGTAGTAATCGCCTCAAATTTCGTTTTAATTTCAGTTCGCTGAAATCATTTCAAGTAAAGAGCATTAAAAACTATTTCAAAACAAAAAAAAAAACATGAACTGAACTTTTATTGACTATGATAGCATTTATTTCTTGGATATTTATTTTTTCGGGTAGTCGTTTGTTGGCTTTTCTGCTAAACACTCTTACTAAATTATATCGACGAAATATCGAAAAACAAAGAAACAAAAACAGTTTTGAAAAATAATGAAGCTTTACTTACTTTAGTAAAATAATCCGAAACAGTAAAATGGGATATTAAAAAGTAAACACGCAATTACTTTAGTTTTTTAAAGCAAAGAATCGATATAAATATGAATAAGAAGAAAATCGCTCCCTTTTCAAGCAGAACAGCTTCGTTTCAGTTTTACAGTATTGAACGATGTAGTATTGCGCCGTCGGATTCAGGGTTGTACTATTGTAATGTAAAGAACACGCAGAAAGGGTTGTAATCAACTGAATTCCTTCTAGTACACTGACAAAAAAGCTTAAACAGATATATAAATAAAAATAAAAAGGTTATGCAAATGTTTTTAAAAAGACACGTAATCATGTGAGCAGGATTTTTTCCTTCTTTTGACACGATAGCAAGTAAGGTTCTTACTTTTTATTATTTATCTATTTTCGAAAGAGTGCCACGTGCAAATGAAGAAGGAAAAAACAGAATTATGCAAAATTTGTGTCGAGAATTGTCTAAAGTTCCGACTTTTTTTTTGGGGGGGGGCTTTCACTTTAATAAGAACGTGAATTTATGAGGTGAATTTATTCGACACAGTATGATTCAACTCAAAAAAATAAATAAAAGCTAACGTGAATTAAGATTAAAGTTAAGGTGTTATTGTGGGCCCTCACCCCTTTTAAAAACCCTGGTTAAACTTTGTGACATATTTACATTGTCAGGCGCGAACGAACACCCAATAATTTAATCCAACTGAAACATAATTATCAAAGTATACTTACGCAAATAGATATGAAAAGTCTTTGTTAAAGTTTGTGCGATATTTGCATAGAGTACAGGTGCGAACGCAGACCCCACAATTTTGTTATACCATCCCTATTTAAGTTGAAACATAGTTATCAAAGTATTCTTATATACATTTATATCAAAAACCCTTGTAAACGGTTTTTTTTTTTCATTTTTTATTTCCATACTTTGGATGCCAGGCGCGAATGCAGACCCCACAATTTTTATGAACCACCGTTCTGTCAGATCAAACATACCCATTCCTGATCCTCGATACATCTTCTATCATTATATGTAATCAGTTTTTTTTTTTAATAGTCAACCATATAGGAGCCTATTCGTGACCACACACACACACACACACACACACACACGCGCGCGCGCGCACGCACACACACACACACGCAAACACGCACACACGTTCAGCTTTATATTATAGATTATAGTAAATTAATAACAAAAAATTCTTTTTTTCAAATGTAACAAATAGAATTGACTACATAAAAGAATAAAATTAAGCTTCCCATCGACGATTCTATTTCTAGAAAATCTTTCCTTTCAAATTTAATAAATGAATTGGCTTTACCACAAAAACGTTACTCCGTATGCAATAGAAAATGCTATTTCTAGAAATTCTCTCTTCAAATTTAATAAAAATGGATTAGCGGGAAAATACGACGGATTAATCAAACCAAAAGCAGGCATTGCTGTTGAATGGTTCAAAAGAATTCAAATCTTCTGATTTAGAAGTCACTGGAATTGTTACATATAACTTTGGGACTGTATACGACATAATCACGTTGACACATTAGTTCTTATTGGAGTAAAAAGTGACGTCAGAACATGCATTAAAACGTCAAAAATATCAAGGTTGACAAAAAACGTGGGTTCCAGTTTTTCTTATGGAACATTGTGCGAGTCAGATCGCCAAAAATGCTGTAAGAATTAAATGAAAAACTTTGATAATAGTCAAGAACGATGTGTCCACCTGTCTTAAGTGGAGAATGTTAATATTACTACTAATATGTTAATATTACTACTAATATGTTAATATTACTACTACTGTTGATATTAAAACAATAAATACCGATAGGCTCCAAAACTATGGAGCATAATTTCATCAAATTTGTCATGAAGAACGTTTAAATAGTAAAAAAAAGAGTCCTTTTTTCTTCAACCAAAACGATATGTGAGAATCTCATTTGCTCTATGAGTATCAGTTTAGTTTTAAATGGCCCAAAGAAACTGGATGTTAATGAAATCGCTGCTGAAGCATGTATACACAAGTATATAGCCATCAATTTTTGTACAAAAAATATACTAAAATATTACTTGTTATTGGGCATTATGTGTGCATGTGTGTGTGTATGTGTGTGTGTGTGATGTTGTGTGGAAATTCTACGATAAAATTATGACTGAATAACACCAAACATTAATTTATTATAAAGTGTTTGTGTGATGAAAAGGAACTTTCACATATATTTACTTGAAAAGCGATAACAATACCTAATAGAAGCAACACAAATTGAATCTGTTTAAACCAACTTGTGTGCAATTTAAGGACTACAAGTGTGGGTTAGTCTTTAATTGAGACATTGATCGTTGCTTTATATGCTGTCTCAAGCAATATTTCATGCTACTTTCTGTGTAATGCAAAAAAAAGCCAAATGTGCTGCGATAAATAATTTCAGAGAAGTGGTGGATGACGAAAGTAGTTATAAATAATGTAAGTGAAGAGAACACAGGAAATTTTAATAAAAATAGATTGAGTCACATGTGCAAAATGATGAGACAAAACATTCAAGTGACACAATGGTCAAACAAACACAGAATACACAGGGGTCAGAAGAATGAAGAATACACAGGGGTCAGAAGAATGCAGAATACACAGGGGTCAAAAGAATGCAGAATACACAGGGGTCAGAAGAATACAGAATACACAGGGGTCAAAAGAATGCAGAATACACAGGGGTCAGAAGAATACAGAATACACAGGGGTAAGAGGAATGCAGAATACACAGTGGTCAGAAGAATGCAGAATACACAGGGGTCAGAAGAATGCAGAATACACAGGGGTCAGAAGAATGCAGAATACACAGGGGTCAGAAGAATGCAGAATACACAGGGGTCAGAAGAATGCAGAATACACAGGGGTCAGAAGAATGCAGAATACACAGGGGTCAGAAGAATGCAGAATACACAGTGGTCAGAAGAATGCAGAATACACAGAGGTCAGAAGAATGCAGAATACACAGGGGTCAGAAGAATGCAGAATACACAGGGGTCAGAAGAATGCAGAATACACAGTGGTCAGAAGAATGCAGAATACACAGGGGTCAGAAGAATGCAGAATACACAGGGGTCAGAAGAATGCAGAATACACAGGGGTCAGAAGAATGCAGAATACACAGTGGTCAGAAGAATGCAGAATACACAGGGGTCAGAAGAATACAGAATACACAGGGGTCAGAAGAATGCAGAATACACAGTGGTCAGAAGAATGCAGAATACACAGGGGTCAGAAGAATGCAGAATACACAGGGGTCAGAAGAATACAGAATACACAGGGGTCAAAAGAATGCAGAATACACAGTGGTCAGAAGAATGCAGAATACACAGGGGTCAGAAGAATGCAGAATACACAGGGGTCAGAAGAATGCAGAATACACAGTGGTCAGAAGAATGCAGAATACACAGGGGTCAGAAGAATGCAGAATACACAGGGGTAAGTAGAATACAGAATACACAGGGGTCAAAAGAATGCAGAATACACAGGGGTCAGAAGAATACAGAATACACAGGGGTCAGAAGAACGCAGAATACACAGGGGTCAGAAGAACGCAGAATACACAGGGGTCAGAAGAATGCAGAATACACAGGGGTCAGAAGAATACAGAATACACAGGGGTCAGAAGAATGCAGAATACACAGTGGTCAGAAGAATACAGAATACACAGGGGTCAGAAGAATGCAGAATACACAGGGGTCAGAAGAATGCAGAATACACAGGGGTCAGAAAAATACAGAATACACAGGGGTCAGAAGAATACAGCATACACAGGGGTCAGAAGAATACAGAATACACAGGGGTCAGAAGAATGCAGAATACACAGTGGTCAGAAGAATACAGAATACACAGGGGTCAGAAGAATGCAGAATACACAGTGGTCAGAAGAATGCAGAATATACAGGGGTCAGAAGAATGCAGAATACACAGGGGTCAGAAGAATGCAGAATACACAGGGGTCAGAAGAATGCAGAATACACAGTGTTCAGAAGAATGCAGAATACACAGGGGTCAGAAGAATGCAGAATACACAGGGGTCAGAAGAATGCAGAATACACAGGGGTCAGAAGAATGCAGAATACACAGTGGTCAGAAGAATGCAGAATACACAGGGGTCAGAAGAATGCAGAATACACAGGGGTCAGAAGAATGCAGAATACACAGGGGTCAGAAGAATGCAGAATAAACAGGGGTCAGAAGAATGCAGAATACACAGGGGTCAGAAGAATGCAGAATACACAGTGGTCAGAAGAATGAATAATCCACAGTGGTCAGAAGAATGCAGAATACACAGGGGTCAGAAGAATGCAGAATACACAGGGGTCAGAAGAATGCAGAATACACAGTGGTCAGAAGAATGCAGAATACACAGTGGTCAGAAGAATGCAGAATACACAGGGGTCAGAAGAATGCAGAATACACAGGGGTCAGAACAATGCAGAATACACAGGGGTCAGAAGAATGCAGAATACACAGTGGTCAGAAGAATGCAGAATACACAGTGGTCAGAAGAATGCAGAATACACAGTGGTCAGAAGAATGCAGAATACACAGTGGTCAGAAGAATGCAGAATACACAGGGGTCAGAAGAATACAGAATACACAGGGGTAAGAAGAATGCAGATTACACAGGGGTCAGAAGAATGCAGAATACACAGGGGTCAGAAGAATGCAGAATACACAGGGGTCAGAAGAATGCAGAATACACAGGGGTCAAAAGAATGCAGAATACATAGTGGTCAGAAGAATGCAGAATACACAGGGGTCAGAAGAATACAGAATACACAGGGGTCAGAAGAATGCAGAATACACAGTGGTCAGAAGAATGCAGAATACACAGGGTCAGAAGAATGCAGAATACACAGGGGTCAGAAGAATACAGAATACACAGGGGTCAAAAGAATGCAGAATACACAGGGGTCAGACGAATACAGAATACACAGGGGTCAGAAGAATGCAGAATATACAGGGGTCAGAAGAATGTAGAATACACAGGGGTCAGAAGAATGCAGAATACACAGTGGTCAGAAGAATGCAGAATACACAGGGGTCAGAAGAATGCAGAATACACAGGGGTCAGAAGAATGCAGAATACACAGAGGTAAGAGGAATGCAGAATACACAGTGGTCAGAAGAATGCAGAATACACAGTGGTCAGAAGAATACTGAATACACAGTGGTCAGAAGAATGTAGAATACACATGGGTCAGAAGATTACAGAATACACAGGGGTCAGAAGAATGCAGAATACACAGGGGTCAGAAGAATACAGAATACACAGGGGTCAGAAGAATGCAGAATACACAGGGGGCAGAAGAATGCAGAATACACAGTTGTCAGAAGAATACAGAATACACAGGGGTCAGAAGAATGCAGAATACACAGGGGTCAGAAGAATACAGAATACACAGTGGTCAGAAGAATACAGAATACACAGGGGTCAGAAGAATGCAGAATACACAGTGGTCAGAAGAATACAGAATACACAGGGGTCAAAAGAATGCAGAATACACAGGGGTCAGAAGAATACAGAATACACAGGGGTCAGAAGAATGCAGAATACACAGGGGTCAGAAGAATGTAGAATACACAGGGGTCAGAAGAATGCAGAATACACAGGGGTCAGAAGAATGCAGAATACACAGGGGTCAGAAGAATGCAGAATACACAGAGGTAAGAGGAATGCAGAATACACAGTGGTCAGAAGAATGCAGAATACACAGTGGTCAGAAGAATACAGAATACACAGTGGTCAGAAGAATGCAGAATACACAGTGGTCAGAAGAATACAGAATACACAGGGGTCAGAAGAATGCACAATACACAGGGGTCAGAAGAATACAGAATACACAGGGGTCAGAAGAATACAGAATACACAGGGGTCAGAAGAATGCAGAATACACAGGGGTCAGAAGAATGCAGAATACACAGTGGTCAGAAGAATACAGAATACACAGGGGTCAGAAGAATGCAGAATACACAGTGGTCAGAAGAATGCAGAATACACAGGGGTCAGAAGAATACAGAATACACAGGGGTCAGAAGAATACAGAATACACAGGGGTCAGAAGAATACAGAATACACAGTGGTCAGAAGAATGCAGAATACACAGTGGTCAGAAGAATGCAGAATACACAGTGGTCAGAAGAATGCAGAATAAACAGGGGTCAGAAGATTACAGAATACACAGTGGTCAGAAGAATGCAGAATACACAGTGGTCAGAAGAATACAGAATACACAGGGGTCAGAAGAATGCAGAATACACAGGGGTCAGAAGAATGCAGAATACACAGTGGTCGGAAGAATGCAGAATACACAGGGGTCAGAAGAATGCAGAATACACAGTGGTCAGAAGAATGCAGAATACACAGGGGTCAGAAGAATGCAGAATACACAGGGGTCAGAAGAATGCAGAATACACAGGGGTCAAAAGAATGCAGAATACACAGTGGTCAGAAGAATGCAGAATACACAGGGGTCAGAAGAATACAGAATACACAGGGGTCAGAAGAATGCAGAATACACAGTGGTCAGAAGAATGCAGAATACACAGGGGTCAGAAGAATGCAGAATACACAGGGGTCAGAAGAATACAGAATACACAGGGGTCAAAAGAATGCAGAATACACAGGGGTCAGAAGAATGCAGAATACACAGGGGTCAGAAGAATGCAGAATACACAGGGGTCAGAAGAATGTAGAATACACAGGGGTCAGAAGAATGCAGAATACACAGGGGTCAGAAGAATGCAGAATACACAGGGGTCAGAAGATTGCAGAATACACAGGGGTCAGAAGAATACAGAATACACAGGGGTCAGAAGAATACAGAATACACAGGGGTCAGAAGAATGCAGAATACACAGGGGGCAGAAGAATGCAGAATACACAGTTGTCAGAAGAATACAGAATACACAGGGGTCAGAAGAATGCAGAATACACAGGGGTCAGAAGAATACAGAATACACAGGGGTCAGAAGAATACAGAATACACAGTGGTCAGAAGAATACAGAATACGCAGGGGTCAGAAGAATGCAGAATACACAGTGGTCAGAAGAATACAGAATACACAGGGGTCAAAAGAATGCAGAATACACAGGGGTCAGAAGAATACAGAATACACAGGGGTCAGAAGAATGCAGAATACACAGGGGTCAGAAGAATGTAGAATACACAGTGGTCAGAAGAATGCAGAATACACAGGGGTCAGAAGAATGCAGAATACACAGGGGTCAGAAGAATGCAGAATACACAGAGGTAAGAGGAATGCAGAATACACAGTGGTCAGAAGAATGCAGAATACACAGTGGTCAGAAGAATACAGAATACACAGTGGTCAGAAGAATAGAGAATACACAGTGGTCAGAAGAATGCAGAATACACAGGGGTCAGAAGAATGCAGAATACACAGGGGTCAGAAGAATGCAGAATACACAGGGGTCAGAAGAATGCAGAATACACAGGGGTCAGAAGAATGCAGAATACACAGGGGTCAGAAGAATGCAGAATACACAGGGGTCAGAAGAATGCAGAATACACAGGGGTCAGAAGAATGCAGAATACACAGGGGTCAGAAGAATACAGAATACACAGGGGTCAGAAGAATGCAGAATACACAGGGGTCAGAAGAATACAGAATACACAGGGGTCAGAAGAATGCAGAATACACAGGGGTCAGAAGAATGCAGAATACACAGGGGTCAGAAGAATGCAGAATACACAGGGGTCAGAAGAATGCAGAATACACAGTGGTCAGAAGAATGCAGAATACACAGGGGTCAGAAGAATACAGAATACACAGGGGTCAGAAGAATGCAGAATACACAGTGGTCAGAAGAATGCAGAATACACAGTGGTCAGAAGAATGCAGAATACACAGGGGTCAGAAGAATGCAGAATACACAGGGGTCAGAAGAATGCAGAATACACAGGGGTCAGAAGAATGCAGAATACACAGTGTAGCCACATTTAGCTGTGGATGTGTTTAAATCGCAATTCTTCACGTAAGGTTTGATTATATTGAAATAAATTCATTAGAAGTTAAACGATTCGAATCAGAGCTCGTACGTGTCAGGATATGACGTCATGACAGGAAGTGACATACAGAACCCCGTTTTCTTTTGGCAGGCGAACTGAAACGATTTAGATGTCTTTTTAAAAGCTCACTACAGACAACACTAAGAATAAAATAATAAATGCTTACTAGCTGGTCATATAACTTTGTACTTTATTATCATTGTGACACACCTGCATTCCAATAAATATTTGCTATCATCCACCAAGATATTTTTTCTTGTTATTGAGTTGCTGACAGAACCAATCGTTTATTCAAGTCCCTGACTAAGTTGCGTTAGCTCCAAAGGTTCGCAGATATGTTTAACAAAGCATGAACGCAGACCGATTGATAAAGCAACCAGTCGGAATGCATGCAATCGTTGTAGCATCAGACCATAACTGTATTGAAATGTTTTCCTGTTTATTTAATTGCCCCCTCCTCCCCATGAGGGCAAAGTTAGTTACAATGTCGGTTTTCAGTGTACAGGGTGGCCGAAAAGTCCCAGGACATTCTATTTTTAATATTTTAATGCTGTTAAATATGATTGATTTTAATATTCTAATGTTGTTAAAACAATTTATTTCATTTATTTTTTCAGGTTATGACTGACATCAGTGTATTTACTGTTTGTTTCATTAAAAAATACTGTGTTTTATTAAAAATACATGTATAGTGTCCTGGGACTTTTCGGCCACCTTGTAGATAAAATTTATTCTCCAAAAAGGTTTACTTTCGATTGGAACAAAAATAAAATTTGTCGTGATGTAAAAGAATTTTGTTTTTAGCCAAGAAAACCAGAGTTTTTTTTTTATCAACCAGTAAGTTAATAAAGATTTTAAACATATACTGAAGTTGATATGTGGTTTTGAAGGAGTTAATCCCTTATTTTCGACATTGCTGATTTCAATTAACAAAATCTGAGTTGTGATAAAAGCTGGTTTGGTTGGTTTTACGGCATACCAACCATCTAAGAGTTATCTAATATACGAATAAAGTTGTCAAACATAATTCTATAGGATAATTATTTTATATGCTTTGAATACTTCGCTTTCGAAATACTTTGCTCTCCTTTGTATTGTCTTTGTTATAAACACAGAGTTAGGGTTAGTCACTGCCACTAGTATCTTTATAGAATATGAAATTTCTATTATTTGAATTATTCGAAGTACTATTCTAATCTTAGATGTTTTCCTCACAACATTTTGGCTGATGAAGTGAAATAGAAATTACCAAACAGGCATTTTATATTTTAGAAATTGTGTTCTGTAATTTAAAATTTTTACATTTTAGGAGACAAAAACAACGCAGATGTTTGATTTTTTAATAAATTTATAT